>NC_037679.1:66556978-66689837 GCF_003255815.1 Theropithecus gelada | reverse complement strand
TTTTTTTTTTTTTTTTTTTTTTTTTTTTTTTTTTTTTGAGATGGGGTCTTGTGATGTTGCCCAGGCTTTTCTCAAACTCCTGGACTCAAGTGATCCACCTGTCTTGGCCTCCCAAATCAGATGACTTCTTGAGCTGTTTGATACTTTTGGGATCTGATCCTATGTCTATTTGGTAGTTGTCATTTTGTTCATGGTTAATTATTAGAGAGGTAGAGGCACAAAGAGATTGGACCATTCCTTAGAGGCTTTATGGATCCCCTTTACTATTATTTTTTCTGCTTACATGGATGTTTTTGCTTTTGGTGACATGGACAGTCACTGTCCCACTGGGGGCTTTGCAAACAGACTCACTTCTTTGAGGGTGCCTGAGATCCCAGATGGGTTATGAAGATGACAATAAAACCCAGCACTTTGGGAGGCCAAGGCAGGCAGATCACAAGATCAGGAGATCAAGACCATCCTGGCTAACACAGTGAAACCCCATCTCTACTAAAAATACAACAAAAAATCAGCCGGGCATGGTGGCGGGGACCTGTAGTCCCTGCTACTTAGGAGGCTGAGGCAGGAGAATGGTGTGAACTTGGGAGGCAGAGCTTGCAGTGAGCCGAGATCATGCCACTGCACTCCAGCCTGGGCGACAGAGGGAGACTCCGTCTCAAAAAAAAAAAAAGATGATGACAATAGTACACAGCAGTCAGATTGATCTTTTAAAAACACATGATTACTTCTCTTCAGGAAGATGTAATAGACCTACTTTTCCCTAATCCTTTTGCAAAGTGCAACTAAAAACCCTGGACATTATATATAAAAGAAACATAAGAAGACTTTAAAAGGTAGAGAGAAGATGGCAGACAACCTAGGGAGCTTAGGACTGGAGGAGCAGCACAGTGGTGGTTTCACTGGACTTCCTTTTTGCCTTATCATCCCATACTTGACATTGAAGAAGCTGCAACTGATGGCATAGACGGGGAAAAAAACCACAACAAAAGCCTGTTCTCTGTAGCCAAAGGACCACTAAAGGGATAGCCTAGAAGGCAGAAAACTTTTAGACAATAGCTGCTCTACTCCAGCCAAACAGCACAGAAAACTTGTGGACTCACCTTGCCAGCAAAAGTCAAGTGGGAAGCCTAGACTTCTACCCTTGCCAGGCTGCAACAGAGCACCCCTGAAACTCCACCGAGATGGTGTCATTGAAGGTCAAGCAGGGAGCCAGGACCTTTATCCCCACCAGCCAGTAAAGAGATTTGGCCCAACCCCCTGACACCCAGGTGTCAGTGGAGACCCAGGGAGCCTGTGTTCCCCTCTCACCCAGCAGTAATGAGGCATCTCTCCCACTCCCTGCTGGGGTGGTGTCACAGGACACCACTGGAGAGTCAGACTCTCACCACTGCCCAGTAGTCATGGGGCCACCCCCACCACATGTCAGAGAAGACCACGTGGGGGCCAGAACACTTACCTGCTCCCACCTACCCCGAATAACTAGCCCCTAACTTGGCGTACCAACAGAGGCCAAGTAGGGGAACCTGGATTTCTACATCCACCTGGCAATAATGAAGTGACAACCACTCTTCCCCTGTCAGAACAGTGTCAGAGAAGGTCAACTAAAGCAGAAGGTCTAAATAAGATCAAGAACCTCAGAAAACATCCAGATTTCAATCAAAGACCACTCATAATACCATGGACCAAGAAGATCTCCAAGTGAATGAATAAAAACAAATCAATGCCAGCATCAAGATAGCAGGATGAAAAGACAAGCTACAGAGTTGGAGAAAATATTTGCAAACCGCATATCTGACAAAGGACTAGTATCTACTATACATAAAGAACAATCAAAATTCAACAGTAGAAATGCAAACATTTAGAACACAAGCTTAAGCTTAAGACACAAAGAGACATTTCACTTGAAGAGAATATACAGATGGTGGACAAGCACATGAAAATATATTCAACATCATTAGACATTTAGGGAAATGCAAATTAAAACTACAATGAGATATCACTACATACCTATCGGAATGGCTAAAATGAAAAATAGTGACAACACCAAACAGTGAGGATATGGAGAAACTGAATTACTCAGTCTTTTCCAGTGGGAATGTAAAAGGGTACAGTCACTTTGAAAACAGTTTGGCAGTTTATTTAAAAGCCAAACATGCAACTACCGTAAAACCAAGCAGTTGTACTCCTAGGCATTTATACCAGAGAAATGAAGATAGATTCACACAAAAACCTGTGCATAAATGTTTGTAACAGCTTTACTTGTGATAGCCTAAAACTGGAAACAACTCAGATGTCCTTCAACAGTTGTGTGCTTAAGCAAACTGGGGTACATCTATTCCATGGAATACTACGCAGAAATGAAAAGGAACAAGCTGTGGATACATGCAACATCCTGGATGATCTTCAGAGAATTATAAGTGCCAAAAGTCCAATCTCCAAAATTACATACTGTATGATTCCATTTAAATCACATTCTTTAAATGACAAAATTAGAGAAATGGAGGCTAGGTAGGGGCTGACGGGTGGAGGCAGGATGGAAGTGGGTGTGGTTCTAAAAGGGCAACATGAAGAATCCTTGTGGTGATGGGAATTTTCTGCTTGTTGACAATCATGTCACTATGTTGGTTGTGATATTTTACCATAGTTTTATATTGCTGTTGGGAGAAACTGAGATCCCCCTGTGTAAATGGTACACAGGAATCTCTCTGTATCACTTTTTACAACTGCATGAATCTATAATTATCTTAAAATAAAAAGTTTAAAAACAGAAACATTTTAAGTTGAGTTTTTCATCACAAAATGAAAATCTTAAAAACTTAAAAAAAAATTTTTAAAAACCCCCACAGATCACACTTTGCCCCAGTCTAAAACCTCTCTTGTCGTGTCCCATTCATTACACATAGAAGAAAACCCAAACTTTCCCTGGCCCAGTGCAATCTGATTTTTATCTCCTATACTTTTTCCTTTGAGCACACAAACATGTTCCTACTAGGAGCCTAATCACCTGCAGTTCTCTTATGCTTTTGCCCCAGATCTCTGCACGGCTGGAAGCTTTTCCTCACTTAGGTGGTTGTTCAAATGCCACTTTCTCAGGAAAACTTCCTGACCATTTTGTCTAAGTTAGATCTCACCAGCCCCACCCCCAGAGACCATAATGGTCCAATTTCATTTTGTAAGCACTGATCATGCTCTGACTCTGTTTTGTTGATTTATTTTCTTGCTCCCTATCAGTAAGCTCCAGGAGGATAAAGAACATGTCTGTCCCATCACCACAGTAGTGCCTGGAACCAAGTGGGCACTCCTGATTATCTCTTGATTATGCCTAGAGGAATTTTGTGTTAGAAAAACAAGCTAGAGGCCAGATGTGGTGGCTCATGCCTGTAATCCCAGCACTTTGGGAGGCCGAGGCAGGTAGGTCACCTGAGGTCAGGAGTTCGAGACCAGCCTGGTCAAAATGGTGAAACTCTGTCTCTACCAAAAATACAAAAAGTAGCCAGGCATGGTGGTGGGTGCCTGTAATCCCAGCTACTTAGGAGGCTGAGACACAAGAATAGCTTGAACCTGAGAGGCAGAGGTTGCAAGGTTGCAGTGAGCTGAGATCATACCACTACTCTCCAGCCTGGGCAACAGAGTGAGACTTTGTCTCAAAAAAAAAAAAAAAAAAAAAAAAAAAAGGCCAGACACAGTGGCTCACACCTGAAATCCAGCACTTTGGGAGGCCAAGGCAGGCAGATCAGGAGGTCAAGAGATTGAGGCCATCCTGGCCAATGTGGTAAAACCCCGTCTCTACTAAAAATACAAAAATTAGCTGGGAGTGGTGGCGTACACCTGTAGTGCATACTTGAGAGGCTGAGGCAGGAGAATTGCCTGAACCCAGGAGGCAGAGGTTGCAGTGAGCTGAGATTGTACCACCGCACTCCAACCTGGGCAACAGAGCAAGACTCCATCTTAAAAAAAAAAAAAAAAAAAAGAAAAAGAAGTTGGGAACTCTTTTTAAACAGATGTATTTTAAAAAATGCATATATTGTTCTGCTCCTGGGGAAGTCTGGAGACGCTGAATTCATTTGAAGTTCAAATTTAGAAGCAAGAACATAGAAGCAGATGTGCGGTCAGATTTCAAGTATGGTTTGAGTGAGCACAAACCAAGAATGGTGGCAGGAATATGCCTCACTTTACAGGACAGCTGTTTCTATAAATTGACCATAAAGTGGATTTATTGGCAATAATCTATTCACTACTCTGATAAAACAAGATGTTTGGCCAGAAGCAGTGGCTCACACCTGTAATCCCGCACTTGGGGAGGCTGAGATGGGAGGATTGCTTGAGATCAGGAGTTCGAGATCACCCTGGCCAACATGGTGAAACCCTGTTTCTACTAAGAATACAAAAATTAGCCAGGAATGGTGGTGCATGCCTGTAATCCCAGCCACTTGGGAGGCTGAGACACGAGAATGGCTTGAACCTGTGAGGCGGAGGTTGTAGTGAGCCAAGATCATACTGCTGCACTCCAGTCTGGGTGACAGAGCGAGATTTTGTCTTAAAAAAAAAAAAAAAAAAAAAGATATTTGTTTGGACAAACATTTGAACAGGAATCCTAGAGTGCAGGGAAAAGGAACAATGCCGGCTGGCTATGTGATGGATGGCCGCCCTATCGTCCAACAGGAGACTGTCTTCTCAGCTTGGAATTTCTCTGCCATCATCTCTCTCCAGTTTTTCTTTTGACCATAAGAATGTCCGCTGTGCTTGGGGAATGGGTGACTTCACTCTGCAGGCTCGGGGAAACTGATTTCCTCTTTAACCTCCCCCCGGGCCCGTGGTCAGTTCATGTGATGTGTAAAGCCACATTTCACCAGTAGGGGATGCCATTGAACCCCCTGTAAAAGCAAAACACCCTTCACTGCCTCCCTCCTCTTGAGACACCACGATGCCCAGTTAATTTTTGTATTTTTTGTAGAGATGGAGTTTCATCATGTTGTCCAGGCTAATCTCGAACTCCTGGGCTCAAGCGATCCTCCCACCTCGACCTCCCAAAGTGCTGGGATTATGGGCATGAGCCCCCGTACCCAGTCAACCTGATTTTCAAATGACTGACTATTAAACGATGGGAGCACCCACCACTTCTGTGAATGGAGGGTAGTTTGTACGCTGCAGCCTGTAGATTCTTATAATCATGGGTTCAGGTTCTGAGAACTATTTCCTATCTAATGAACTGTCCAAGTCAAACACACTGTGGCTCCAGGCAAAACAAAGTGTGGTGTTAGACATCGGGAGAGTGGCGGCCCTTTGGGGGATAGCAACAGAGCAGGGCGTGAGGGGACCACTCGGGTGCTAGTCATGTTCCATTTCTTGGTCTGGATGCGGATTGAACAGTTTGTCTATCTTATGAAAATTCATTTGGCTTTGTAGTTATGAGCTGGTTACTTTTCTGTACATATGCCATATTTCAAAGTAAAGTTTTAGAACTCACAGTTTAGGTTTACTTAATAAACAGAATGTCTCAATACATTCTGGAATTCCCAGTATAGCCTGAAGAAAAGTTGAAAACAACAAACAGACAAAGAAAACCTCAAAAATGATTGAACACCAGACCCTGGGAACAGACCCAGCCATGTTTCTCATTAAGACTGTTTCTTAGGTGATTTCAGGTGAAAGCCTCTTTATTCATTTACCTATTTTTAAGTCGGGCAGGGAGTTTGGTTTTGAAATGCTTCCAGCAGGTTTTACTCCTCATGGACTCGCTGAAGCTTGTTATCCTAGGCCTGATGCACCTGCTCCCATTTGGGGTCCTGGTGGGTCTTGACCTTAAGCACAAATCCAGCCTGCAGATGGCCCCGGGACACCAGGCTAAGGACAGGCGCTAATGAGAACACCTAATGGGACTTGCTTTCCACCCAAGGCCCAGAGCTCTGAAAGCAGAGATGCTATGTTGCTGCCTCCTTACGGAAGGGCTGTCCCTGCTGTGTGGAGGAAGCAGCCCTATGTCCCCTCTAACGCCCCATGGACAGTCACGCAGCCCAGTCTGGCAGGGGGACCCACACTGCCCTTTGGTTCAGAGGCCAATTTCCACTGAGACTTCCCAGGCTCCGTGGTAGACCCCAGAGTTCCACAAAGGCTGTTCTGGGGCAAAGAGGTGAGAGGGCTGGTGCTGGGGTCCTGTGGGGACTGGAGTGTCTAGAGAGCATCACCAAACAACCCCAAAGAGATTTTTAAGAATTAATGTTGTAATAGTTGAAAGGCTGGACTGCTGTTAGGAAGAGGCTGCATTTCCCTGTTGCTGGGGATATAGGCGTCAGCAGGGGTAAATCCCAAGAGGTCAGAGCTAGGTTCATTTGACCCTCTCGACCTGAAAAGCCTTCTCCCAGGGCCTGGCTTTCCAGAAACCTCAGCAGGGTCTGTGTTCTATTTATCCAGAAAGCTGCACCCATTTCCCTCATCCTACCGATTTCTATCGTCCATCCTGACATGGTTTAGTCTCAGCACCTCAGGGGGGCCCACCCTCCCATTACTCCCTCCTGAACTCCCACACCTGTCCTAGTCTGCACCCCCACATTTAATACTGTCTTATCAACTGTCTCATAATGCTGTTGGGGCACACATGTTGGTATCATCGTTCTAGCTCTTCTGCAAGTTCCTTGAGTTAGAAGGTATCTAAGCTGTCCATGTGCCCATGTGCCCAAGTGCCTCAGCTCATGCAGATGCTCAGCAAGACAGCCGCCCCACAAATGAGTGCACAGGTAGCTTTCGTCTGCTGGGGTACATTCGCCACTGGGTGCTATGACCATAGTGATCCCACTCAAAGGGGAACACCAGGCTAAAATACCGTTCAGATCTGGGAACCTCCGGCTTTGTTCTCTGCCGATGACCACAACAGCCTCAAACCCCACATACCTTGCTGGCTTTCAGGATCTCAAACATCAGGGGCAGGCCTTGGGTCACGAGCTCCTCCGTGTACTCCTCCTCCTGAATGGTCTTAAACTCCTTTAACAAGCACTGGATGAGAGGCCTGCGGTGCTGCTGGAAGGCGATCCGCAAAGACTCCAGCCAGGTGTGTAGAGTCCACGGGACGCCTGGAGCGGGAAGAGGAGCCAGGGAAGGCGGCAGGGGAGGGGGAGAGAGAGGGGAAAGGCAGAAAACAACCAGAGGAGTAGGCGAGTTTTTATCTGGAAGTTGGCTTTTCCCCAGGACATTACTAAATGATGAGACCAAGGGATTGACTTTCAACGAATAGAACAAGTGTAGACTTTTTCCCAAAGACCTGCAAAAGTTGAAATTAAAGGTCATAATCCCTCAACTATGGGTGTCCATCTCTGCATGCTACTCATATGATTAGGGGCTGCATTTCACAAGATATAATCATCGTGTAGTATATTGGAATTATTATGCATGCTACTTATGCATATTCCATACTTCTGGATTCTGAGCGCATAGGCTCCGTCCCCTCTACTTACTGGGGAAAGAAGCTCAGTGGGGAGAAGAGTCTTGCCCAGGATTAAAGAGTGGATGTGCCCAAGGATCTGGAACACATCCATGCCCAGATGAGAGCTTAGAGCTGGTGAAACCCGTTGGTGGACTTCACCATTTACAGCTCTGGCTAAGACAGATATTCACACCCGAATAAGAAGACATGGGAGGATATTCCTGCCGCTCCTCTGTGCAAAACAAGATTTCCATCTGCAGGTACTTCATCAGGTCTTCCTCCTTTAACAGGAGCCTCTCCAGCAGCTGATTGCTGTAATTTGCCTCTCCCCTCTCATGCAGAGGCACAGACGGACGAGGAGTCTCGCTACTGTTTATAACAAGTAGCCCATTCAGAATCTCGAGCTTCACAATCATGCAAAATGGGCTCCCAGGGCAATAGCACAAATGTTTCACATACTAACCCCTCCCCACCTTCCCTGGAGAGAGAGGTCGTTTCCAGAACAGCATTAGGAGTCTTTCCTCAGCCCTCAGCCTGCCTTAATCTGCCACACCTTGTGTTTAGGGACCCATGGCTAGGTCCGGCTGTTTCCAAGCCAGAGCGAAAGCCACTAGGCTGGTGAAGGCTAGGCTAGCCTTGTTCCCCAGACACACGGAGGAGATGGCTCTGGGCTAGCTCACCCAAGGAAGAGCCAGCTCAACCTTCCTGAGAGTGGATTTGCCCTCAGAAGCTCAAGAGGAGTTGTAGTAAGAAAGGGGCGCCCTCACCCTAACAACTGCCCAGTGCTGCTTCGTGGACTTGGCTGCTCTAAAGGCAGTGATTCCTCAACCACTGGGAACCACCTGGGATGATTGTTAAATATAAAGATTTCCAGCCTTTATCCATCCAGACCCTCGACAGCAGAGCCTCTGGGTGTAGGGCCTGGCAATCGGTATTCAGACCAGTTCCCCAGGTGATTTGAATTCCTGCCCCAGGGTCCAGTGTTTGGGAATCATGGAAAGATGGTCTGAGGACGGGTCTTTGGGGCAGGCGGGACGCTGCTATCTATGGGGACGGTGTGGGTATCTTGGCCTGGAAGTGTTTCAACTGGTAAACGGGAGGCTCCCTGGGCCCCCTTGTGTGTGTGTGCATGTGCGTGTTTTGCATGTGTGTGTGTGCATGCATGCGTGCTCATGTGCGTATGGACCTAAAGCTGGTGGCACCATGGTGCCCGTGGTGGAGGGTGCCCAGACTGACCTATGCTCCTGATATCAATTGTGACATCCACGTAGCCATGCTCAGCGCTGTGATACATGGCCTCCCTCAGGGCCCTCAGTTTGGCCTTGCTGTTGCGGCTGGCGCACAGGGGGGACGGGGCTGTCTCTGCCAGGTCAGTCCCCTCAGCCAGAATCTCCTCCAGGGACAGGATATCACTCTTCTCCTTCTCTGGCTGGGCGAGCAGTTTGCGGAACACATTCCTGTCAATCATAAACCCAGAGAGGTTGACACTCAGAGATGGAAGTGGCTTTGCTGGGGCAGGGCAAGGGCAGGCTGGGGAAGCAGGGGGCCACTAACTTGGGTGGGAGGATGATGAGAACAACGGGTGGCACTTTCAGAGGCCTAACAGTGGGTGTCACGTTTTGAGGATGGAGGAGATGATGGGGCATGACTGGCCTTGTTTCCTTGAGGCAACTTGGAGCTAAGTGATTTCCTCAAAAATCTAGAAGGCTCTAGAACTCTGCACTTGTCACCGTCAGCCTGCCCTCCCTCCACAGTGAATGTGCTTTGCTCGGGGTTATGTGTAATGAAAGCTGATGATCAGGGGGGAGATTCTGAAGGAGATGTAGAAGGGAAGTCACCAAACACAAAAGGTTTTATTATTTTTAAAATGGATTCTTATACTTCACAGCAGCTGACATGACGTGCTTGAGCAAAATCAACCAAGAGTGACGTCTCTCCGTGAGTTTAAAGCTGGCCAGGGGCGGGTAAAATAAGGCATTCTGAGTGGATGTGCACTGCATGGAGCTGGCTGTCAGCTGGCAGGCAGGGTCGCTCTGGCCAGGCCCGGGGCCTGGACCACCTCACACTGCCTCTGGGCCCCACATCCAGAGAGACAATGGGTCTGGGGTAGGCCTGGGAATCTGCATTTTTAACAAGCACCACTCGGGATCTCTGGCTCTGGCCCATCCTAGCCTACCTGTGTCCGTGGGCTGCAGCCTGGCTGAAAGAGTTCATATCACCCTGGGGGGTTGTAGAAATTCCATTCCTGTACATGGTTCCTATCAGGGGATCGGCACCACGCTCCAACAGCAAACTAACCAGCTCAAAATTTCCTGCAAGCCCAGAGAAGGGGGTTTTATAAGAGAATAAAGCAAAAATATAGTCACAGGCACTTCAAGGGCCAGGGTGCGCTGGAGCTCCCTGGCCAGGGTGAGAACTGGCAGCTCTTACCTACAGCAGCTGCCAGCTGGAGGGGCGTTTCCGAGTAGTTCTCCTCGCCGTGCTCCACCGAGCCTTCCACCTTGGCCCCAGCATCCAGAAGGAGCTGCGGAGGAAGAGCGGCCATCGAGACGGTGAGAGGAGATACACTGTGCACAGGCGTCAGGAAAGACTGCTGGGATCGGTGAGATGCCAGCGCTCCTTCCCTCCCTCTGGGTCGGTGACCGCGTGCACAGGCTGAAGGGCAACTGTACCTCAGAGGATGAATTGAGAGCCTCTCACTGCTGCTAGAACCCCAGACTACTCAGAGTGTGTTCCATGCACAACAGCATCAGCACCACCTGGGAGCTTGTGGGAAATGCTAACTCTCAGGCCCCACCCAGGTCTACTGAATGAGAGTCTGCATTTTAACAAGATCTCCAGGGGATGTGTACATACATTAACATTTCTGGAAGCACTGGGCTAAAGGTCCTTGGCACACGAATGCTGGAAGATTCCCCTCTTGGGCTGGTTACACAAAGCCTCAGAGGGCACTAGGGTAGCCTCGTAGAACCACAGACTCTCAAGAGTTCTGAAGGACTTTGGGGGGCCCCCAGGGTCCCACCTGGATGGCCCTGAGGACAGTTTAGCAAATGCTAAGGTTTCTGGCCAGCAAGATCAGTTAATAAAGTGGCAGAGTGAGCTTCCAGAAGTTTTGCTTCATATGGCTTCATTCTGTGCATTCCCTGAGATAGCTGGGCTTCCTAAAGAGGCAGGGATTCTGTTCATGCTGGATCTCATTCACAGTGAATGTGCTGTCAGCACTGCTGATGGAAAATGGGGGAAAAATCTGCTATCTTTACTGCCTACTTAGGGCTCCCTGAGGGCACGGCCATGGGGGAGCCACCTACTTGGCACTCCGTGATCGCTGGCCCTGCGGCAGGGAGGTGGCCTGACTTCTGTGTGACTTTGCTTGGCTGCTCACTGTTCCCATTCCTGATTTAAAGGTCGAGAATGTCCTTGCATGTTAAAGAATGACATCTGTGTCCACCAGACCACCATCCGACCCCTTCTTTCTTAGTTTCCTCTACCAGGAGTGGACTGGGCATACTGTTCTATAGGCAGAAGCCAGCTCTCAGTGTGACACGTCACACTCTCAGCCTCCTGAAACATGACTTGGGATCTGTTCTAAGGATTCTCATGACCCAGGAAACAACAAAGGATTCCCATAAAATTCCAGCATTGCAGAGCTGTCCCTGCTCTGCATGGAATCAAGAGGCATAGACCACACAAAAGGAGGTGAGTTCCTGATGTGCCCAAAGCTCAGCACTCACTACGGGACCAGGTGTGGTCATGAACTCGGATGCTGATCTCTCTTTTCTGATGAAGTAAAGATCACGCTTATGATTTAGAATGTACTGTATGGCTGTTCACTGAACAGCAACTACAACAGCCAGAAAAAGTGCAAGCAATACACATTTATATGCCCAAAGGACCTCCAATGAGGACACGTCACTGTGCTTGGAGCTGTTTCAGAAGACACATAGCCAAGGCCCTACTCTAGACCTCCTGGATCTGATTCTCAAGAAGTGGGATCCAAGCAAGTGTCTTTTGGAAACACTCCCTTGGTGTCTTGGATGCTTCCTCCCACTGGCTGGAAACCACTGGATTCTACACAAACACCAGGGGTCACACCTAAGGGAAGGTTCTAAGGTATCAGTAGCAACCATGTTCATGTTGCAACAAGCAAAATGAACAAATCCATGAAAACAGCTGAAGCCCCACCCCAGAGCAACCAGGAAGAACTTCATGGGTCTGTCACTCTGTGTGTGAGGCTGTGTGTGGATACGTGATCATTTCATATTGGTTAAAGCCTGGCCATATAGATCACTACATATAATATTTTTATTCACATGATATGAATATGCTATATTGAATTGCAGTTAACCAATATGAATGTCTTAGAGAATATGCATGCTGGGAGAGGTATAGATGTGTGTTATGGAAGAGGTAAAATCAAAGGTCAGATGTGGATAGGGAAATACGTTAATACCTGAACTACAGGAATATGTCCATGCAACACAGCAAAAGTCAGAGCCGTCCAATGGCGGGTCTCGGGGTGGACGGATGGATATTTATGAGGAGTACTGACAACCTATAAACAAATCGAAGTTATTTTCAAAATGTGACCTTCACAATACTTAGGCTAGCAAATTTGACCTATCTGTGGCTGGGCATATGGGCTAGAGATGGACAAAAAGACATCCTGGAGGATGCCTTGGGCAGAGCTGGCAATACAGGGCAGGGATTTTCCACTGCTGGATGCTCCAAACACCTCTCACCAAAGCCGTGGATCTGTCCTGTTTGTGTTTGTAAGAACAAAGACCAAAGCAATTCCCCAAAGCCAGGACACTGGAAGTCCGTGTTTTGGAGATTTTACCCTTGAAGGCAGTGAGAAAATGTCTCAGTGACTTTACGTCCTCTGTGCATAAGAAGGACTCCTTTGCTTCTCTGAAAGGAAATAATGGATGATTCTGATCGCCTCTAAGGTGCTTTGGAGAAGCTGTAATGGCGATTACAATGAGCCAGCTTTCTGGCCTGTCTCCTTCCTCTTTCTACCTAACAGAGGGTGGTGGTTCTGGGAGCTACAGGATGTCAGAGAGCATGAGATACCACTACCATGCCATCCATACTTTTAAGAGAGATTCTCAGCGGTGGCAAACCCCAGGCAAGGGACGGTCTGCTTTCAGCTTTCAAGCCAGGGAAGTCCATCACTCGTCTGATGGAGGAACTTCACCGTCTGATCACAACTGGCCCTACCCTGTTCTCATTTCACTCTTCTGCTGGCTTCCTGGTTGACAAGGACCCTCTGGTGCTACCGCAATATGGGCATGAAGCTTTTCTAGGACACATCACGAATGAACAATCTGAGACTGGGCTTTCAGGATGGGGGCCTCAAAACACTGCAGGCCAAGAGAGAAGAGACAGGGCAGCTGAAGGCTAGGCTCTTGCAAGAGCAGCACCCACATGGAGCTTTTCTCCCAAACACTCCTGGGGTCATGTAACCTCAATGCCTGCTTCACTCAGAGCAGTTTGGTTCACTAAGCATCCACCGGAGGAAGGCCTGAGCTGAGATCCGTGGGATGGGCTAGAGAGGACCCGAGAATGCCCTAGAACCCAACGCTGAGGACCCCTTGCGCGGGTCTGCATGGTGCTTAAGGATTCACAGCAGGAGGGAAAATCCTCACAGATTCCAAAGTTATAGGATCCAAAATGATTCTGGATCCAAAACTATGTCTATTGTCTGCTTTTCTCAGATAAATATAAAACTCACATTTAAAAAAACACACACACTCAGTACTGAGACTGCAAGGGCATCTAATTTTGAACTGAAAAGGTTTCCCAGGGTTGCTGAATGATGATTTCAGCCCATCAATCTCTTTGCTGTCTGATACTGCCAATATCTTGCCGCCAGGGAGAGCAGGTCTTCAGGCAGCACAGAACATGGTAAAAAGGTGGTATTTCACCTATGACGAGGTTGGGGTGTGGGTGGAGGGACCAATATTAACTGAGTTCCAAACTTACTCTCTATATCCCTTCTGACAACTACGATTATTCTCCCATTCTGCAGATTGGGAGAAAAAAGGTTAAGGTACTTGCCCAAGCACAAAAGCAAGTCACCAGGGCAGTGGTGGCATCCGAACTTGAACCCAAATCTGTCAGATTCTAAGGCCAGTGTTGCACGGGGGAAGGGAGGGCAGGGTTTTTGGGGGGACATGCTTTCCACCAGACCACATTGTCTCAGGGAAGCTCTGAGATTAGCTTTAAGATCTGTCAACTCAGCCAACAAGGTGAGCCAAACAGGGTTTGGAGGGGGAGCATGGAGGATCTGCAGGAGGGAGACTTCAGTGTAGGGATTGAGTCAGTGCCTCCTCTGCTGTGTGTTCAGTGGAAAGAGAGGGCTGATGGCTCAGGAGTGCTCTTTCTGCCCCATCCTAGAAGAAATGGATCAGCCGTGGGAATCGGGAACTCTGGAAATCGGGACGGCCGAGTCAAGGAAAAGCCAGCGCTCCTTGTGGTTATGTTCGTTGTTTTTAAACATAACATACATGCAGGCAGCTCCTTGGGGTTTGGTTGAGCTGGGGCCTCAGGATGGTGGTCTCACCAGGGCCACAGCAACTAAAAGGACACAGGAAGATCTATGTGTTGCACTGTGCACCCTCAGTGGCAGCTCTTGGGAGAAATAGCCTCCCTTTCTTGCTCGCCTTCCCCTGGGGACTGCTGGCCGAGGGGCCCTGCAGGCCTCTGCACCCTCACCTCCACATTCAGGTCAGCTCCGGCATCCAGCAGCATCTGAACCATCGCCTCGTCCCCACGGACGCAGGCATACATCAGGGGAGTCATGCCCTGCGGTGAGTTAAAAACCAGAGAACAGAGAACGTTTACAAGGTGGCCGTGGTCAGTCGACGATAACAAATGAAAAATCTTACTTGTGTTTCGGAGACCATGCTTGTGCTCTGGCATGACAAAAATAAACGTGCAGTGCTGCGACTCGTAAGGTCACAACCCTCCATATGTGGAAACCAAATTAGAGGCAATGAGGTAGCCTCCACGGCCTTCTCAGCATTTATCTTTCCTTGCCTTGGAGGATTTTCGTTCCTTTGCCTGTCTCAGGGTGCAACAGACCTAAGGGTGTTTGTTAAACCCTTAAAGCTCTTAGGAACTTTCTAGATTGATTCTGCATTATCAGCCCTAAGCTACCTCATTGGTAAACACTGTTTATCTGACATTTTCTCTTTCACAATATAACAAGTGTCATCTTTGCTCTATAAAAGCTGCTGGTCAGCATCAAGGGAAATTGAGTGCCTCTGAGCATGTGGCGTTGCCCATCACTGCATCTGGTTTGACATGGTCATTTGCAAGCAAAAGGCAAGTGAATGAGGAATGGCCTTCAGGAATACCAGATTCACCAATGACCCTTGTTTCTGTAAACGAAGCATCACAACCAACAGAAGGAAAGGATGGATTTTCAACAAACAGTGTCATGAAGTCGGTTATTTGGGAAAACATCCAAATTAGAGACTTTTCTCACGCCACACATCAAAATCATTTCTAGTTTGATTAGAGATATACAGCAAAAATTAAAACCATAAAAGATACCTAACTGGTTTGTGGATCTCTTTCTAGGCACAAAAGGAATGGAAGAAATCACAAACGAAAATCATTACAGCATTGAGGACGTGTAATTGAAAACATTATAAGCAAAATCAAAAGGTAAACAAAGAATTGAGGCATATTTATCACATTATAACAAAGGAGTATGTCCCTAATACGTAAACAGCACTCCTGAATAAAGAAGAAAAACAGTAAAGCTCTAATGAAAAACAGGCGAAAGATAAGCAGAACAGTAATAGTGAACACACATATAGCTGGAGGGTGTGTAAAAGGAAACAAAAGTTCTGGGAAAGTAATTTAAGATTGAGAACCTTAAGAAAAGCGGGTGCGTTTGAGCCACTATTTGCATTTAAAAAATTTCCCTAA
This sequence comes from Theropithecus gelada, assembly GCF_003255815.1. Taxonomy (NCBI): domain Eukaryota; kingdom Metazoa; phylum Chordata; class Mammalia; order Primates; family Cercopithecidae; genus Theropithecus; species Theropithecus gelada. Next base: position 66,674,482 of record NC_037679.1, on the reverse strand, counting down.
TGAAATAATCACAGATTTGAACAAAGACTCGTGTAAATATATTTAGCTTAGCATTATTAATAAAAATAATTTGAAACGACCTAAATTTCCAACAATTGAGGCCTGGTCAATGAATAAATAATAATGACCATTTTGTGTAGCCATTAAAAGTGATTTTAAAAAAAAGACACTGGGCCCAGTGGCTCATGCCTGTAATCCCAGCATTTTGGGAGGCCAAGGTGGGAGGATCCCTTGAGGCCAAGAGTTCAAGACCAGCCTGGGCAGTGTAGCGAGACCCTGTGTCTATAAAAAATATAAAAATAAGCTGGATGTGGTGGTGCACACCTGTAGTCCCAGCTTCTCAGGAGGCTGAGGCAGGAGGATCTCTTGAGCCTAAGAGTTCAAGGCCAGCCTGGACAACATAGTGGGATCTCATCTCTTAAAAAAAAAAAAGAATATTCAACAATATTGCAAAGGAACTTTAATATAAAACATTGAAAAAGGCAAAATGTAATAAATCACTGGGGTTTTAAAAAGAATATAAATATACATGTATGTCTGCGTTTGTGTTTGTGTGTATTAGAGCTCCTTGGTGTTGCTCAATAAAATTACTATAGCTGTAGTTAAATAAATAGTCCCTGTCATTCCCTCTCTGGAACTCACTGCATGAGCTGCCATGTGAGAAGCGGCCCCATCTGTCTCTTGTGACTTTCCATGTGAGACTTGCATTTATAACTGCTGTTTGTTTTCTCTGTCCATGACAGTTCACCACACAAGGTATCTCCCTGACTGGTGGGCCCACGTATCTCTCACTGTACCTCAGTTTCAGGAGTTAGGGGGGATAGCTGCCTATCTCTGAGGCACCTCCTAGGGTCCCCAGAATGACTTTTGTGCATCTTAAACATACTCTAAAAGTTTGATGAAATCTGTCTGGGCTTGTCCTGTGCAGGAACAGACAGACAAGCAGAGAACTAATTTTAACCACCCTGGAAGAAGGACTTGAAGGACAGATACTAAATATAAATGATGGTTACATGGTGATGGCATTATTTCCTTTCTGGAATGGGCCTATTTTTCCTCCCTTTTCCATTTCAGCTGCAATGATCATGTGCTACTTCTATAAAGATGAACCACAGTATTTTTCTAAGATATTTTAAAAACTGAAGAAAAACACAAGCAAGCAAGCAATCTAAACCGTCAGCAGGGGGAGCCTCTGCCCAACGCCTGCGGTGGGGATTCACCAGCTGTCTCTGTCTTGCCAGGGCTGGTGCACATGGAGGAGGTGGGGAGCGTTCAGACCCTTGGCCCCTGTACCTGTTCACTCATGGTATTGATCCCATCAGGCCCCAGCAGAGACACCGCCTGCTTCACCAAGTCTGTTCGTCCACAGTTCAGCATCCGGAAACCCAGGTCTTGCTTAAACTTGGCTTCGATGGCCACTGCATCCAGCTTCCGAGATGCACAAAAGCAGTCGTCAGCCCTAAGGAAGGGAAGAGACATCATGCGGGTGCAGCAGCTTCCCAGAGGGGCACAGGGACAAACTCTGCAGGAAGTACCCTGGAACACTGCATTTGTGTTTCATGTAAATTGCCTGTTCCTAGACTCCAATTAAAATGATTGTCTCCGGATGTCTCTTGATCCTTTGTCCTTTATGACTGCTGTGAATCTGTCTAGTCTCTTGTGTGCTCCCGTAGCATACTGAGCTAAGTCACATAACGACTAATACGTATTGAATATTTACTATGGACTAGGCACTCTTGCTAAGCTCTTTGCATGAATTAATTCATTGAATCCCCACATAGCCCAAGAGGTAAATCCTGTGACCTCTCTTTTACCCATGGGGAAACAGACGCAGATAAGGGCCCTGTCCAAGGCTACACAGTGTGAAAGCAGTGGAGCTAGGATTTGAACCCAGGTGGTCTGTGTGGAGAGCTGGCCTGTTCATCTACCGTCCCCCTGTCCTGCAATCACAGGACCTAACTATTTGCCTGTTTATTTGTCTGACTGCCTGCTCTAGGCTGGGGACTTCTGAGATCAAGGGCCTTGTCTGGTGAGCCTCTCCATCCCAGGGCCCGAGAGGGCAAAGGACACAGAGGTTAATGGGAGCTGAATGAACACATACTGGGTGGATTCTCTGCATTCAAAACAGTCGCAAGACAGAGAACTGGCAAGATCAAACGGGAATATAAATGGCAAGGTGCATGGGAAGTTGTCATCCAGCCAGCCCGGAGCATTGAGAAAGAGGTTAGGGAAGGGTGGGGAGGAGAATCAATGGAATCAAGAAGGTGCTACAAATTCTGCTTATAAAGGATGTTACTTCCTTCTCACAATGAACTGATCAGTCAATTAATTATTAAATCAAATCACTAAGCATTTATTGAATACCTGTTTCTGCTAAGCTCTGTTCTAGGTGCTGAAAACACAAAGGTCAACATGTCACCATCCCTGCCCTTGGGGCCCCACTGCCTGGAAAAGGAGAGGACACAGGAATGGGTTGTTATAATTCAATGTGGCAAATGCAAGAATTGAGGGGTAAGAGGCATGCACTGTTACAGAACACATGTGCTGTGGGAGTGCAAGGAAGTGGCCAGGCAGAGACTAGGGGATCCAGCAAGGCTTCCTGAGGGAGATGACCATTGGGCTATCTGTGTCTTTTTATTTTATTTTATTTTTATTTTATTTTATTTTAATTTTTGAGGCAGGGTCTTGCTCTGTTGCCCAGGCTAGAATGCAGTGGTGCGATCATAGCTCACTGCAGCCTCAGACCTCTGGGCTCAAGTGATCTTCCTGTCTTAGTTACTCCGGTAGCTGAGACTATGGGGATGCACCACCACACCCAGCTCATCAAAAATTTGTTTTTGTAAAGACAGGGTCTTGTTATGTTGCCCAGGCTGCTCTCGAACTCCTGGTCTCGAGCAATTCTCCTGCCTTGGCCTTTCAAAGTGCTGGAATTACAAGCATGAGCAACTGCATCTGGCTTGTGTCTTAACTCAGGAGATAGGAGAAGAGAGAGCAGAAAAGCTGTGAGCAGGACCAGTATGAGCAAAAGTATGGTGTCGAGACATGCAGGCTGTGTGAGGGTAACCACGGAGGTTTTAGTGTTTCTGGGGCATAAACTTCTAGGCAGAAGCTGAGGTAAGCAGGGCCTAGACCACAGAGGACATGTGACATAGTCCTTAAGGCTTCAGACTTTATCCTTAAAAGCCGTGAGGGGAGTGATATGGTTGGATGGCCAACCCTAGGAGAGGATGGAGGGTGGGCCTGAGCCAACTCTAGAGGCCGGGAGACGTGCTAGAGCCAACTGAACCAGCTGAGTGGACAGAAGCCACTGCCAAAGTGTGAAGTGATGAGGGGCTAAGTTGACATAGTGGCTTCTGGGATGGAGCAGAGGGCGTGGACTCTGTCTTCTCCATGTGTGCCTGCCCGCTTCTCAGATACGCACCGCCCCTACCCAGAGGCAGGTGTGTCAGCTGGAGTCAGAGCTGTCCCAGACCCCCGCACGCTCCCCCTGCTTGCTGACTCAGGGGGTGGGAACTAAGGGGAGGAGCCTGGTGTTTGAGATTCCTGGTTCTGTTCCTGCCTCTAATGAACCCACTTTGTGGTGGAAGTAAGGGCGAAGTTTGTGAGGAATGAGAGGGGGCCATTGTCCCAGGTTTATGGCGCTGAGACTCCTGAGCACCTGAGGAGTGAATGACCACAAGAGTCCCAATAAGTGAATGTGATGTGTGTGGCCCTGGCCTGTCCCTGGTTTCCTGACATATCACTCATCTCTGCGGAGGAGCCTTGGTCTGAAAACTATCCCGGAATGGGAACCCAGGGGTAGGAGATGCTTTGGCTCTAGATGCTAGACATGAAGCGTTTGCTTCTGGCCACCAGGGGGACCTGCTGGGATGCAGATGGACTCCCAGGACTGGAGCCAGAAGCCTGGTGTTGAGCTGGGGGGTCTGCTCTGCACACCTGTCTCAGGACCTAAGCGTCAGGCCAGGCCTCCAAGGGCCTATTTGTAGGAGAGTCCTGGGAGGGACAATGAAAGGTACTTAGGGGCCCAGAGTTGATCAGAATCTGGACTCCAGGATTAAGCGCTTTTCATGGCAGGTGGGAAAGTCAAGAACACCCAAACGCTGTTGAAAGGCTATCCAAGGAAGACAGAGGGTTACCCTGATAGTGGCGGAGGACTGGCTGGAGGACCGGGGCCTGGCTTCAGTCTATGGCATCAGCATCCGAGACCTGAGCTTCTAGGGCACAGAACGTGGCTGAGCCATAGAACTTCTTGGCCCAGCTCATGGGGGCCTTGAACGTGGCTCTCCTACAGCTAGGGTTACCAGATTTAGCAAAAAAAATACTTGAGAAATATTTCATGGGACACACTTATACTAAAAACATTATTCATTGTTTATCTGAAACTGAAGTATAACTGGGTGTCTTGACTTTTATCTGGGAGAGGGCAGAGACTAGGGGCCCAGAAAGAACACAAGGAGAAACCATGGATCCTTCCAGAATGTAAACACAGCATCTATCTCCAGGGGAGGAGGGGGGACCCTTGCTGCGACTGTGGGCTTCATCCAAGGGACCAACAATCCCTGAAAAATGGGTAAGGAAGGAGCTTCAGACAAAATGAACATGACAGAGGGAGGCAGGCCAGAGTAAGAGAGCAAGGTCCCAGAGCACACATCACAGAGGCTTCCGGGAGAGGTGCGCACAGGCCTGGATGTGCCGTACTGAAAATTCTGGACCCTCAGTTGGGGTTGTGTGTGTGCAAATCCCAGGGAGGTATCAGATTTGACTCACTATAGAGAAAACCTTTCTCACAGACCACTATCCAATTCTGGAAGAGGCTCCTTTCTGAAAGCAAGAGCTCCATTCTTGGGAGCAAAGATGCTGTAAATTATTGTCACAGAAAGACATCCATTGGAGTTTCTTCTTTTTTGTCTAAGTTCCTTCTGATATCCTTCATGCTTGATGGATTCAATCAAATATGCATTTTTGCATGAAAAATATACATTCTTCATTCCATATGACTGGATAAACATTACTGGGCACCTACAGTGTGCTGGGCCCCACACTACGGGACTACAAAGGTGGGAGACACAGACCCTGTGTTCTCAGAGCTCACAGACTCGTAAATGAATAATTCCAAGAACATCAGGAGAAGTGTTTACCAGCTATCAAGGTACTTGATTCTAATTAGAAAGAGACAAATGGCAAGAAAATTACTGTAGCTAAGATGATGATAATTGTTATTACAGGAAGCTGACATTTACTGAATTCTCACTATTGAAATGTAAGCTCTTTCTGTGTACGAATTCAAACCATCACAACAAATCCTGATGTAGGTAGGAGCTGCCGGAAGCCCCACTCCACAGAGGAGGAAACTTTAAGAAAACTGTCAAAGTCACAGAGCTGGTAAGTGGTGGGCCAGATTTTGACCTGACCCCTCATCCTGCCCTCTTCAGTGGGATCTGGCCCTCTCCCTCCACCATGCCTATGACTCCACACATATAGCTGTCTCCTTGAGCTCAGCTCTGGGTGGCTCTCAGACCCTTAAATTTAGCAGGTCCCAAATGGAACTTTTCATTAACTCTCCTATCCCCTTCCTCCAAACTTGTCCCTCAGTCATCCCATCTCAGTAAACAGCACCACTGTCCACCCAGGTACTAAGGCCAGAACCTTTTCTCATGCCCATATCCATTCCATTAGCTGTTGGTTTTGCTAATGAAATCCCAAATCCATCCACTTCTCTCCACCTCGGCTGCCCTACCTGGGTCTCAAAGAACAGCCTCCATCTCTGAGGTATCCAGTTACTGCCACAGCCTCCTAGCTGGTCTTCCTGCTTTCATTCTCCCCATCCAAACCAGTCTCTTACACAAGGTCAGAGTGAGCTTAAAACATCAGTAGAACCATGCTATGCCCCTGCTTAAAACCTTCCACTGCCTTCCAGTGTACTGAGGATAAAGTCCAGCTCTCCAGGCAGGGCCTGCTGAGCTCTACAGGCTCTGGGCCCCACCCCCTTCCCGGCTTGTCTCCCTCCTTCACTCTGCAACAGCGACTCTCCTCTTTCTTCTGACCCTTCAGCAGGCAGTGGCCTTCCTGCCTAGAGGACTCAGCTCCTGCGGTTCCCTCTCCCTGGAAGGTCCTTCCCCTGGCTCTCTGCAGGACATTTCTGACACGTCCATCCAAGCCAGGGCTCTCCAGGCCAATTTTGTTTGTCTCCTTGTTAGCATTTTTCACAGTTTGTGACTATTTTATTTACTTTAAAAATATTTGTTTTTTCCAATAGCATGCCAGTCTCCAGGGGGCAGGACCACATCTACCTCGTTGTCTATTGTATACTCATCAGTGCCTGACACACACTGCACCAATGGATAGGTGAGACATGCATGATCTACCATTCATTCTTAAAAAAATCAATTACGTTTTAATTAACCATTAAGCATGGTATGTATTTATGATGCACCACATGAATACACTGTGGTATGGCCAAATCAGGCTAATTACCAAATGCATTACTTACTGCACATATTTATTTATGGCGAGATCATGTGGTGTTTGTCCTTTTGTGCCTGGCTTATTTCACTTAACATAACGTTCTCCAGGTTTATCGACTTTGTCACAAATGACAGGATTTCCTTCTTTTTTTTTTTAAGACTGAATAGTAATTCCACTGTGCATATATTCCACATTTTCTTTATCCATTCATCTGTTGATAGGCAGGTTGATTCCATATTTTGGCAATTGTGAACAGTGCTGCAATAAACATAGGAGTGCGGAGATCTCTCTGATATACTGATTTCATTTCCTTTGGATATACAGCCAGTGATGGGATTCCTGGATCATATAGTAGTTCTATTTTTAATTTTTTGAGGAACTTCCACACCATTTTCCATAATGGCTGTAATAATTTACATTCCCACCAACAGTGTACAAGGGTTCCTTTTCTTGACACCCTTGCCAACACTTTTATATTTCATCTTTTGGGTAACCGCCATTCTAACAGGTGTGAAGCGATATCTCATTGTAGTTTTAATTTGCATTCCTTGATGATTAGCAATATTGAGCATTTTTTCATATACCTGTTGGCCATTTGTATGTCTTCTTTTGAGAAATGACATGTTTAGGACCTTTGCTCATTATTTTTATTCTCTCTGTTGTCCAGGTTGGAGTGCAGTAGTGCAATCTTAGCTCACTGCAGCCTCTGCCTCCTGGGTTCAAGCGACTCTCATGCCTCGGCCACCTGAGTAGCTGGGATTACAGGCATACACCAGCAAGCCCAGCTAATTTTTATATTTTTAGTAGAGACAGAGTTTCTCTATGTTGGCCAGGCTGATCTCGAACTCGAGCTCAAGTGATCTGCCTGCTTTGGCCTCCCAAAGTGCTAGGATTACAGGTGTGAGTCACTGTGCCCGGCCTTCACTCATTTTTTTTGAGACGGAGTCTCACTCTATCACCCAGGCTGGAGTGCAGTGGCGTGATCTCGGCTCACTGCAAGCTCCGTCTTCCTGGTTTACGCCATTCTCCTGCCTCAGCCTCCCAAGTAGCTGGGACTACAGGCGCCTGCCACCACACCTGGCTAATTTTTTGTATTTTTAGTAGAGATGGGGTTTCACTGTGTTAGCCAGGATGGTCTCGATCTCTTGACCTCATGATCCTCCTGCCTCAGCCTCCCAATGCGCTGGGATTACAGACGTGAGCAACCGCACCTGGCCTTCACTCATGTTTTTAATCGGATAATTTCCTTGCTATTGAGTTGTTTGAGTTCCTGATATATTTTGGATATTAACCCCATATCAGATGTATGATTTGCAAGTATTTTCTCCCATTCCATAAGTTGTCTCTTCACCCTGTTGATTGTTTCCTTTGCTGTGCAGAAGCTCTTTAATGTGATGCAATCCCATTTGTCTATTTTTGCTGTTGTTGCCTGTGCTTTTGGAGTCATCACCAAAAAAATAATTGCCCAGGCCAATGTTATGGAAATTTCCACCTGTGTTTTCTAGTGGTTTTACAGTTTCAGGTCTTACATTTTGAGCTGATTTGTGTATATGGATGACATAAGGGTTCAATTTCATTCTTCTGCATGTGGATATCCAGTGTCCCCAAAACCTTTTACTGAAGAGAGTGTCCTTTGACATTGTGTGGTCTTCATTCTTGAAAGGAGGCCCCAGAAGGCATCTGTTTATCAATAATCCCTTGGTCATCCAAAATAAATAATAAATAATGGCTGTGGTTACTGAATTTTACCAGGTAAGTCAGGCAAGTGAACTAGAGCAGGTAAGAAACATTTTCCATAAAAATCTATGACAACTGTGACTTTCTGTTCAACCCGATTTGTTGGAAATGTTTAAGTCTGCAAAAAAAAAAAAAAAGTTCCTGTAGCATGTCTGTAAATGTGGCTGAGAGCCCCATACAGTCTTTCCAGAAAGTTCCTGAAGGATCTCCACCACTGTAAACCAACATGGCCCTCCGCGGCCTGGACAAATAAGTGTGCCCTCCTGAGTGCCTGACTTATTTATGCAGAAATCTATTCAGCTGGTCACCTGGGGCATCACTAGAAGGCAACCAGCTTTATGGTTTTCCCTTCAAGAGGCTTTCAATGATGCAGTATAAAACCTGATCAATTTAAGTGAGAGGGCAACTACCGAGGTGGTCAATTTCTCTAATTTTCAAGTGCCCCAGCCCCGAGAGATAGGCTCAATATCTTCCACCACTTCAGGGACATAACTTTAGAAAGATGTTTTCCAGGAGGCTTGCAGGCCTGAGGACAGCAAGTGATGGTGTTGCTTTCTCTCTCTTGGGAAGGAGGCGGCACTGAGGCGGGGAGTTAATGCATTCTGCTGATCTCTGGGTGCTTTCTGAGTGCCAAATGCAAGCTGGTGAGGTCCTGGACATCTTTATGCATTTATTACGTTTTAAAGCTAGTATAGCAATTATGAGCATAAACTCTGGTATCTCAAATCCCAAATCTGCTACTTGGCAGTTGTGTGATCTCAGGGCCAGTTACATAACCACTTTGTTGCTCTGTTTTCTCACCTGTACAGTGAACTTAGTCATACCTTCTTTACAGGATTTTGGATATGAATGAAATAAGATAATTTGTGTATAGTGCTTAGCAGAGTACCACGCTCAGCACACAGCTCTCATTAAGTGTCAGAGATCTCCTGTGATAATCATTAAACAAATTACAAAGCAAAGTGCAGACTTTGGAAAGAATATACTGTATTTGGAAAAAGCAAATACAGAGACACAGAGACTACAGTCCAAGTGTGTTTTAAGGTCTCAAATTAGATATCATGTCTAACAAACACCACCAGAATCACAGTAGACCTTACCCAATGGGGAAACCCTGGCCCCCGGGAAGGCTGCCAACCCTGTCCCGCATGGTTTTGTAAGTGATAGTAGAGGGTGGGGAGGGAGTCAGTGCTAGATGAACGCAGTTTCTGGAATAGTTCAGAGCCCCTTAGGGTGCTGTGGGCCTACCCTACCAGGCTCATGGCCCTCCTTTTTCTCTCTGATTCCAAGGACCAATCCTGGCCTCACTGTCTCTAGAAGGTAACCGGCTGCTCCCAGGTTCCCTGAGAGTTTTACTCCAGTGTAACTCTGTTAAGGCCACCCCCGAGGATCTGGGCTCGGAGGCCAGGCTGCCCCGGTTCATCCCTTGGCTGTACCCTCACTCACCAGGCAACCTGGCACGGCTTTAATTTCATTTTGTTTTCTCATATGTAAAATGGGAACACTAATCTTACTTAACATGCTTTATTAACAAATACTTACACAGCACTTACTATTTGCCAGGCATAGTATAAACTTTTTATAAATATGAACTTGTTGAATCCTCATAATAACCCTATGATGAAGGCACTATTATTTTAAATTTATTTCACAGATAAGGAAAATGGGCACAGAGGGGTTAATCAACCTGCTCATTGTCACACAGCTGAGTAGGAGTCAGGATTTGAACCCAGCAGTCTGGCTCCATAGTCCATCCTGCTGATCACTCTGCATGGCCCAGTTCTTAGTGAGGTGCTGCCCAGCACTGGGCTGCTGTGGCTTGGAAGCGCAGGCTTCCAAAGGGATTCCTTATACTATGACTCTGAGATCCTGTAACGCGAAAGGCCCAAGCAGCCCCAATAACCATGATCACTCATACAAACACCACCCTTTATTACATGCTTATTGTGTTTCACACAGTGTGCTAAACAGCCAATTTTCACCACTTCAGTGGATCCTCTCTTGGGAGGAGATCATCATCATTATTCACATTCTATCAGCAAGGAAACTGAGGCGAAGGTCTGGTGTCTGAATCCAAAGCTTTGCCCTCACAGAGGCAGGAGAGGCTGGTGCCTAAGACCAAAATTCACATCCTAGCACCTACTTGCTAAGGCATCTTGGGCAGGTGAAAAAAACTCTCTAAGCCTCAGTCTCCCCCTCTGCAAAACAGGGACGATGGTAACAGTCCTCACTGTCTACATCTGCAATGAGGTTTAAAAGAGATAATACTTTTGAACCACTTAGCACCGTGTGTGATGATAATAATTGCCTAATACATGGAATGGGTAATTCATTGCTATGATTTTATAATTGCAGGTCCTCTCTCCAGGGATTTAATCAGGCCATCTGGACACTCCCCACCACCATCCTTCAGCCACACAGTCCTCCAATCTCAGGGCAGGTCCTTCCTTGCTGCCAAGGCCTTTTCCAATTGTTCTAGGGCCTGGACCCTCTGAGCCCAGCCCTCCTTGTGGCCTGTCACGTGCAGGGCCTCGTGAGAGCTCTGCCGTGTCTCCGGTGGCTTCTCGCTTCCCTGTCCATGTGTTTCTGTTCTCATTCATCTGGGTCTCACCAGCAGTTGGCAATCTGCAACAGAGCAACTTCCAAGGCTCCTCTCCAAGGCAGCAGCCATCTGCCTGGGGAGCTGCGTGAGAGGAAAAGTCACTTTTCCTTGCTCACATGGAAGATTCCTGAAGCCCACCACTGGACGGTGCAGGCTGAGGTGTTTGGCTGTTGTGGGGATAAATATGAGAGGATGCAGCCCCGTTCTGCTGCTTGGGCCCCTGGGAATTGTGGTTTGGGTTACACTATGGCTCCATCCAGCAGTCAGATTAGTTGTCTTGAAAGACAGCAAAGATAGTAACAATAACCAAAGGCACAGTAAACATTTACAAACAGCTTTCCTAACGCACTCTAGTTAATATCATAATGATGACTGGCATTTATAGACAGCTTTTCATTTGTTAAGTATTTCACATATAATAGCTCACTTAAATCTTCAAAATGACCTCATAAACCGTGGACTGTTCTGCTCGTCTTACAGAAGAAAAATTGTGGCATCGAGGTTGCATATCGGTTGCTCAAGGTCGCACAGCTTGTAGCTGATGGAGCTGGCACTCAACCCAGGCCTCCTGACTCCTCAGCCCAAACCTGAATCTTGCTTAAACCCTCAGGAACCCCAAAAGGTAAGCTTTCATGTCCCCCTTTTACAGATGAGGAAACAGAGACTCAGAGGAGTTACATATCTGGCCCTAAAGTCACTCAGCTTCTTAGACTTCAATTTCAACCCAGATCTGTCTCATTCCAAAGTCCAGGCTCAAGTACGACCTGTGTTTGTGGGTGAATGCCCATACTCCATCCCAGCCCACTCCACAAAATTCAACATTACTGAATACCTACTCTGTGCCACACACTGGGGATCCACAGAGGCCAATAGGGTGTGATTTCTGCTCTGGAGAACCTCAGAGTCTGAGGGAAATACCATCACTCATTCATTCATACAGACTTTTTTTTTGGCCTTTATAATTATTTTTAATTGGCACATAATAATTCACACATGCATATTTATTGGGCTCCAGTACTGGCCAGGCACTGGATTAGGTGCTGTGATGAAGCAGCAAATGAGTCAGACGCGCCTCCAGCCTCACAAGGCTGTCGTGGAAAAGGAAGTTAAGTGAGCTGTTCGGTACGCAGGTAACGACATAAGTGAAAATGAAGGTAGCTGGTGGGGGGAGGGGAAATGAGAGTACAACACTAACTCAAAATAGTAATTAAGGACCAAGTCGCCAGCCTTTCATATTCCTCTGTGGGCATAACAGAGATGGATGGTATCCAGTAGACAATAATGCTGATTTCACTTGTCTGGATACTCAGGACATCATTGAAGGGTGGCAGGAAACTGCTGGAGTTGAAATGCATGCGGACACAGCACATGTCCTTGCTGTGTTACCTTCAGCAAACTATGCCATCTGTGGCTATGCTTCCACTTTCTCATCTATTAAATGGGGAGAACAGTCCATATGTGTTAAGATTTTGGTGAGGATGAAGTGAGATCATACACACGAATCTGTTTTTGTTAGGCTGGGGCGCTGTTTATGGACAGGCACCGAGAAAAGTGGGATGTGTAATACTCATATAGACTAGAAACATCTAGATGACCTGGACCTAGGCAGCCACCTGAAATGCAGCAGAAACACTCCAGGCAGTCAACACTCCAACACCTGTTCAGGATCTCTGGGGAATCTCATGGTGGCCTTGAAACAACACCTAAACCAAGGATGGCAGACAGGGTTCAACTTGTGCATCAACTCTGATTCACTGCTATTGTTGACTGGAGGATGGTGTCAAGGGGGATTCTGAAGCCGTGTCCAGACTTAGCCAGGAAGGAGGAACACCCAAGCCCTTGAGAAAAGTTCTGAAAGCAACGGGTAATGCAGGAGCAGAGACACCATAAGGGCCCAGATGAATGTGGTTATATCATGACTGTATCACCCATTAGCTGTGTGACTTTGGACAAATCACATTTCTTCTAACAACTTTAGTTTCCTTGTCTGTAAAATGGGGATGTTAGGCTAGTCAAGCTCTTGGGTACCTCCCAGCATGGACATTCCCTGAGTTTATTACATGTCTTCTGGTACTCATGAACCATTCTTTACTGCATAATAGCTTTTCTCCTTTACTCTATCCCAGCATATTAGCTTCTCTGTTTTTGGTCTTATCTCATGCAAACATTTATTCCTGTGGTCAAGAAGATCACCTGGGAAAGAAATGTGTGGCAATGAGTTTTAACCATCCCCACCATTGTTCTCCACTTCTTCTTCATAGTAATATAGAATCACCTGTGTCACTGAGTTTTGGCTGGGTGCAGGGTCACTTAGTTAGGGAATACATTTTCCAGACTCTGTGGCTGGCTACAGCCATGTGATTAAGTTCTCACCAACAAAACGTGAGTAGAAGTGGCATGGGTAACATTTGTGTCCAGTGGTGAGCCGAAGCCAGATCTTGCTGGCTTGTGAAAGCCAACTGTGTGCATCTTCCCCATCCTGTGTTCAGTAACAACTCATTGCTAACTTGAAATCAGCCATACTGGGGGTATGTACACCATGGAAATTGGCAAACACTGCAAATCACGGCTCTCACCACCCTCCTGGGACAGAAGATTGTTAAACATTTACCAGCATGACACAATGTCATTTGATTAAATGGAAGCTCCTAGCTCTGACTTTCCCTTTGTCCCTTTCCCCAGCTGATAAGCAGACTTGCCAGTGTCCTAGCTTTGACTATGCAGGTAAGCCTAATGCTCCAGGGCCGACTTCTTCTTAAAAGGCAACACAGTCAATAATTTAGGCTTGTAGGCCGTATGGTCTCTGTTGTAATTAGTCAATTCTGCTGTTAGAGCTTGAAAACAGTAAACAAATAGGTGTGGCTGTGTTCCAATAAAACTTTATTTAAACAGAAGGCTGACCCAGGGGCCATAGTTTGCTGACTCATGCTTTCAAGGAACTGCAAAGCAACAAGATGAAAGGAACTTGGGTCCTCTAAATATCTTGTGGAGAAGTCACCCCACCAACCTGCAATGGCTGATATATTACATGACAGAGAAATATCATCTGTCTTAGTCAAGCCACTGTACTCTGGAATCACTCTGTTATGGAAGCTGGCCATCTATCTAATACATGAACTCAGAAAATACCTGCCTGCTGTAGTTTGAATGTCCCCACCAAAACTAATTGAAATGTAATTGCTATTGTGGTAGTGTTTTGAGGTGGGATCTTTGGAAGGTGATTGGGTGATGAGAGCTCTGCCCTCAAGAATGGGTTAGTGCTATTATCATGGGAGTGGGCTAGTTATTGCAGAGGTGAGGTCAGCTGCCATTCTCTCCGTATCGTGCATGCTCACTTGCCCTTCTGCCATGGGATGACTCTCACCAGATGCTGGTGCCACACTCTTGGACTTTCCAGACTCTAGAACTGTGAGCCAAATAAAGCTCCTTTCTTTATAAATGCCCATTCTGTGGTATTCTGTTATAGCAACAGAAAATGGACTAAGACAATGCCCATTATGGCTACTGTCTTAATAGGTAAGAATGGAAACATGTCTTTCCTGGAATTTACTGGGCCAGATCTGGCTGCTTTCTCCAATTTCCTAATTTCTGGAGCTCAAGATAAGAATGTTGGAGTCTGCAGACTCAGAATATCTAGGAGAGTAGGGGTTTCATTTATGAGAGTCTGGTGATGCATTTATGGCCCACAGGGCTTTAAAAAAGCACAACAATGTGCCGTTGAGTTTGTCTGTGGTTACACTCCAGGCTGTCTGGTAGGACTCTAAGGGATGCACCAGGGTTGCAGGTGTCTGCTGTGTCCAGCTCTAGTTTCTAAGTTTACTGGACACCTGAATAAAGTCAGCCTGAGATGGGACAAGAGCAAGATTTGCTGTTTTATGCTTTTATTTAAAAGCAACCCCAGCGATTCTCAAAGAGCCACAAGGAAAGCCACATTCTGTTCTTATTGTGAGGCAGGGAGGTGTGAGTGGAACAGAACTTAAGGAAGGGGGAAGGAAGGTGGAGGGGTAAGGCGAGTAGGGAGGGAAGGAGGGAGAGGCTCTTGGCCTGGATGCAGAGGGGGAAAACTCTAGGGCTTGTGGCCAGTGCAATCCTAAGACTCATGCTGTGTGCCAATACCGTGTTTGAAGACTATTTTGTTGTTGTTGTTTGAGATGGAGTCTTGCTCTGTCACCCAGGCTAGAGTACAGTAGTGTGATCTCAGCTCACTGAAACCTCCACCTGCCAAGTTCAAGTCATTCTCCTGCCTCAGCCTCCTGATTACAGCTGGGATTACAGTCATCCACCACCATGCCTGGCTAATTTTTGTATTTTTAGAAGAAACGGGGTTTCACCATGTTGGCCAGGCTGGTCTTGAACTCCTGACCTCAAGTGATCCACCCGCCTGGAACTCCCAAAGTGCTGGGATTACAGGCGTGAGCCACTGCACCAGGCCAAATTTGAAAACTTTTATATGGGACACACACTTGCTCAGTTCCCCCTGTTGTCCCACATTCAACTGGATCCACCCGTGTGTTTCCTGCCTGGCCCTGGTGGCATTTGCAATTGGACCCTTGACTGGAATAGGGTGCAATGTGATATGTTCTAGTATTACAGATGAATATTAAGGAACTAATATTTTAAGACATCTTCATTAATTCATTCTTGTCACCTGTTAAATGTCAAACAGTGTGCTAGGCATTCTTGAGTGCTTCCATACCTAGTATTTTACGATTCTCAAATAATACTTATAGTAAACACATAGCATTTATTATGTGCCAGGAACTATTCTAATTATATATACACACACAATATTTATAAATATATAAGTGAATATATGTATATATACACATATGCTTATATATATAAATATTACCTATCTATATGTGAATATAAATATGTGAAATAATATATGTGAATGCATATATATGTGTATAAATAAACATGCATACATATATACTCATTCACATATATCATCTTATCTAATCCTTACTTGAATCCCACAAAATTCATCTTAATTTTTTGGAACAGAAAATGACAGCACAGAGAGGCTAAGAAACTTTCCCAAGGTCACACAGCTAGTCAGTGGTAGAAATGAGATTTGAAACCAGGAAGGCTATTGCTGGAGCCTATTCTTCCCGCCCAACTCCACTGCCCCTCTGTGCTATCAAAGGCCTTCCACATTCGCTTAGATTCTCTTCCAATGCTGCTGTCTGGGCAACTAACTACTAGATGCCAGGTACTGGATGAGGTGCCAAAGAAATATATATTCCCAATCATAGGCTTCAAGTTTAAGGTTGTGTTGCCATTGCTCCTCTGAGAAGTTCCCCACCTCTCAAGCATTTCTTTTTCCTCCCATTGCAGCCAACAAGGCCTGCTTCCCACTCTGAACACACATTTCCCTACTGCTTTCTTGCCTGTATGCATGGGGTGCTCCTCAGGTCAAATCTGCTCCCCTGTGGCTTGCTTTCCTTCAAATCATATTCTAGAAACAGATCCCATATACCAGCTTCTGACTTGCCGGGTTCCAGAATGTCAGTGCTGAAAGAGATTGCACAGCCCAACTCCTCACCTTCTTACGATCAGGAAACTGGGAACACCAGAAGGGCTGACTACTTTGTCTGAGTCACAGTCATATGTAGGAAAAAAATCCATCTTTTTTCCAAAGTCATTCAGCAAGTCTCTCCATGAACACATTTAGGTTTGCATAGGTTAGTGATTCTCAACCAGGGTCGATTTTTGTCACCCAGGGGACATTTGGAGACATTTTTGACTGTCACAC
This sequence comes from Theropithecus gelada, assembly GCF_003255815.1. NCBI lineage: Eukaryota > Metazoa > Chordata > Mammalia > Primates > Cercopithecidae > Theropithecus > Theropithecus gelada. The sequence continues at coordinate 66,657,920 of NC_037679.1, read as the reverse complement.
AAGAGGTGCTGCTGGTATCTAGTAGGTAGAGTCGAGGGTGCTCTTAAACATCCCACAATACACAGAGTGCCCCCCACCAACAATAGCCCCCAGCAACAAAGAATTATCCAGCCCCAAATGTCGTAGTGCTGAGGTTAAAAGACCCTGGTGTAGGGTAATACAATTTTTTTGCATCATCTTTTATATATCAAGCAGTTCCCATTACAGGATTTTGTAGATGTGACAATAAAACGGTGCCTTCAGAAATGAGTCGTGAAATGGCAAATCAGAGGACTACATGTCTGACTCGGATACTGGCCCCCTCCTCAACACACTTTCCCAAGAATGCTGTAGTCAAACTCCCTTTCATAGGCTTCCAGTCTCCTGGTTGATGATTTTTTCCCTTTTCTTTTGGGTAGCAAAAAGATGAACAAATTGAGAGTGCTTTGTGCTGAGGTAAGTCACACCAAGGTCTCTGAGCACCTTTCTAAGAAAGAAAGAAAAAAATTATATTATCTCAGCAAATGGAACATGTAATGCTTGCAAAAGTTCCTAGGAGGAATCTTTGTCCAAAAATCATGCCCACTTGCTATTTAATGCTGCTACTAAAGTACAGAAAATAACCAGCTCATTAAACCTGCATAGATAAGGTAAAGCAAGTGATTCCAAGTCCTCCTCCCTACCAATTCTTTCTGACTTGGGAGAGATACCAAAAGATAGAAATTCTGGGTCTGTCTGAATATGTTTAAAAATATTTATTTCAAAAGCAAGGGCTACAAATGCCCAGGAGAATGAAACTGTGGTGCCCATGTCTGTATGTGTTGCCATGTGATTTTGAGTAGAAAATGATGAGGCAGCATTATCTTGCTTCAGCATCATGGCTTATATTCAAAGAGTCAAAAATGAGGGCCGCCTCCAGAGGAGTCACCTCTAATTAAGGATGCAAGCCCTTAATGCATCTTCTTTGGCAGAGACTGTTTGCTGTCTTTCAGACCTTACCTTTTTTATTTATTGCTGCAGGTCTTGAATTTTTAGCTGGACACATGGCTGCTCAAATAAAGACTACATTTCCCAGAGTCTCTTGCCGCTATATATGGGCATATGACCAAGTGCTGGCCAATAGAAAGTGAGGGGAAGTGACATGTGCAATCTCTAGGGGCATGCCTTGCCCTTCTATTTTCTCTTTTCCCACTGGATAGATGTAGTCCTGCTGGGTGGGGCCATGCAGAGGGAGGTATCACCCAAGGGATGGCAGAGCAACAAGAGGGAAAGTGGCTAGGTCCCCAACCTTGTGGAGTTGCCCAGGGTTGCTTATGTCTGGACTGTTAGATGATGGAGATTTTAAAACTCTTATCTTATCCAAGCCACAGGTATTTTGAATGTCCATTATAACTAATGAATCTATATCCTAATTAATCCATTCCACAAATGGTTTTCAAGTTTAGATCAATTCAGTGAAGTACTTCAGGGAAGTAAGTGCTAAGTATATGCTAGCTAGTGGGCTCGGTGCTGGAGATTCAAGATGAAAGCACACACGCCATCCACCCTCCAAGGAATTCTAGAAAGAACTGACTGCCTTCTTCATAACAGTTTTCACCAATAAACAAACCAAATTCCTGAAGTGTTAGGGCAAATTTCTAGTTTTCCAATCCCCAAATGCACTCCTAGTAACACCAGTCCCACAAGATGCTCTATGATGGGTCCGCAATTTTTTTCTGCAAAGGGCCAGATAGTATGTTAGGTTTGAGGACCACATGTTCTCTATCATAACTACTCAACTCTGCCACTGTAGTGGGAAAGCAGCTGCAGAATACTAAATGAGTGGGAGGGGCTGTTTTCCTACACAACTTTACTTATAAAAATAGGTAGCAAACAGCTATAGTTTGCTCACCCCGCTCTATGGTAAAATATTTACACAGAATAACCTTCTTTTTGAGAGTTACAGGAAACATAGGATGTTAAAGCACTGAGAATTTTTTAAAGCTTATTTAATTTTAAGCTACTGTTCCTCAAATTTATTGAATCACTTAACGCTTCTTTATAATGCATATTCATATCCCAGAACTTGCTTTCTCAATGTGTTATTGCAAATACTGGCTAGGTAGATAACTTTCATTGTTAATGAATTATTTTCAGCACACATAAAATATAGAGTAACATAATGACCACCTACATGCTGACCATCCAACACAATTGAAATAATAAAGCCTTACAAGCACAAAGGCCCCTGCACCCTGCCTCTTGACTCCATCATCTTGTCTACCTTTCTGAGTACCCTATCTTCTGAATTTGACATTTGTCATTCCTATGCATGCTTTACTCTTTTTACTACATATATAAATTCCTAAAAATATACAGGATGTTTTGCATGTTGGTGAACTTTATAGAAGTGTTAGCATACTGCATAAATCCTTCTTCAACTTGCTTTTTTTGTATAATATTTGAGAGTTGGCCATGTAATAACAGGCTGATCTAGTTCATTTCTTTTCATCATTACTTGGTTTTCCATCGAATGAACACCACACAATATAATTTATTTATCCATTCTCTCTAGGCAGCTTGTTTTTTCCTCTCTTTTGCTATTACAAAATGCATTTATGAATATCCATGTACATGTCTCCTTATTTCTATATGGGAAGACTTTCTCTAGGGTATAGACCTAGAGTAGAATTGTATCTTTTCAAGTTTACTTTAAAGTAGATCCAGAGTCCCCTCCAGTGGTGTTTAAGAGTTTTCACTATTCTACATCTTTGCCTGAATTTGTTATTGTCCGATTTTATTTATTTATGTACTTTGGCCAATCTAACTGGTATGAAATACATACCTGAGTGTGAGCTTGAATTGCATTTCCAGGATTACTAGTGAGGTTGGGGGCTTTTCACATATTTCTTGGCTCTCTGATAGAGTATTTCAACGCTAAGGCTTCACAGGGAGTTCTGGCATTGGAAATGCTGATGACGCTAGATTGATGTAGTGCATCTGACTTCCTAAGAGGAACTGAGGCTGGAGGCTGAGCCTTTCAAGATGAACCCAAAGGCCTGGTGCAAGAGTGACTTTCACATTTCCCATTTATTCTTTGATTAGGGCTGCCTTTCTAGTGGAGAGAACGTAGCCTTTGGAATAAGACAGACCTGACTCAAATTCCATATGGGTCACATTCTCCATATAACCATGGGCAGGTTTCTTAACCCCTTGGAGTTCCAAGTTCCTCAGGTGTGGAGAAGAAAAGGAAGCCCCTTGTAGGGCTGAAGGAAACTGAATGGAGGTGGGCATGAGAAATGCCCAGAACTGGGTCTGGTCCATGCAGGCTCTTGATTGTTCCTGCCATCTTGTGGAGATATAAGAGAGGACATGAGCTGCAGTTATTCTTATTTCCTTTGCCCATGACATGCCTCAGTTTCCCCCACAGGTAACAGTGTCCCTGATGATGTGGTCTGGATATGTGTCCCTGCCCAAATTTTAATTCCCTGTGTTGGAGGAGGGGCCTGGTGAGAGGTGATTGGATATGGGGGTGCACTTCCCCCTTGCTGTTCTCATGATAGTGAGTGAGTTCTCATAAGATCTGGTTGTTTAAAAGTGTTTAGCTCCTTCCTGTTTGCCCTTTTCCTCCTGCTTCAGCCATGTAAGACTGGCCTACTTCCCCTTCCACCATGATTGTAAGTTTCCTGAGGCTTCCCCAGCCATGCCTCCTGTACAGACTGTGGAACACTGAGTCAATTAAACCTCTTTTCTTCATAAATTACCCAGTCTCAGGTATTAATAGTTCTTTATAGCAATGTGAGAACAGACTATTTCCATGCCATTTTGCATATCTAACATCTGACCACAAAACTGAATAATTTTCAGAGCTAGAAAGCACTTTGGAGATCATTCAATCTGGTGGTTCTTAACCTTTTGCAGGGTGATTTAATGAAATGGCATGTATGCACTGAACGTTGTGATGTCTACAAGCTTTTTAAAGTATGGGACTGGTTCCTTGTTACCAAAAATACTTTTGTCCTGGTTTTGTGCTAAGCACTTTGTACTAAGCACGTGACTTTGTAGTAAGTACTGCTGGCCTGACTAATTGCTAAGGAAAGATAATGTCCTCATGTAATTAATATTTTAAACTAGAGTTTGGGAGCTTTGCTGGCCTGAGGAAATAAGCATCTTGGTTAGAAATTTAATAGACTCAAGAGTAGGCCAAAAATAAATAAATATATAATCAATAAATCCCTGTTTCCCAAGAAGCCAAATCCCACATGGCTAACTACATACCCTCAATACTGCCAGCCGGAATCTGAAGGCTTACTTTGGAAGCAAGCCTCAAATGCCATTTAAGATGCAGTTCCCTGTGTTGCTATAAGTACCAAATGTGTTTCTGTTTTGCTTTTAACACTTTGGAAGCTCAGAACTAATTCCAAGTGTTGGCAAACTGTCTGCTGCCTGCAGTCTGGTTTCCACCCACACCAGCCTGTTGGAACTGCTGTTGTAAAGGGCACTAATGAATTCCTCACTGCCAGCCCAGTGGCCTCCCTTCTCTGCTGATGTTGCAACCTTGGATTCTGGTGACCTCTTTCCATCTCAGTTTCCCTGGTCCCTGCTACTTCATTCTCTCTAGGCTCTTCTATGACTGCACCACTCTTCCTTGTCTCAGTGACTCCTCTTCATCAGTTGCTTCCAGAGGCAACGTCCTCCACACCCACAGCTTCAACATTCACCTGTTTGCCAAGTGCCCACAAAGGCTTCCTTAGTTAAGGCCTCTCTTCTGAGTTCTACACCGAGTTCTCACCTGTCTATTAGTGTGTTTATGTAGAAGCCTTTTTGCATCTAAATTAATAAAGGAGGCTGGGCGCAGTGGCTCATGCCTGTAATCCCAGCACTCTGTGAGGCTGAGGCAGGCGGATCACTTGAGGTCAGGAGTTCCTGACCAGTCTGGCCAACATGGCGAAACCCTGTCTCTACTTAAAAAAAAAAAAATACAAAAATTAGCCAGGCATGGTGGTGGGCGCCCATAATCCCAGCTACTTGGGAGGCTGAGGCAGGAGAATCGCTTGAACCCAGGAGGTGGAGGTTGCAGTGAGCTGAGATCACACCACTGTACTTCAGCCTGGGTGATAGAGTGAGACTCCATCTCAAAAAGAAAAAAAAATTAGTCCAGGAAAAGTCTTGGTCTTCTCACTTATAGCACCACGAACACACTTCCTATCAGCTCTGCATCCTTCATTCATTCAACAATTATTGATTGGGCCCCAACTATGTGCCAGGCCCCACAATCAAGGCAACTTATTTCTGCCCCAGCCCTAAAGAGAGGAGGAGGCCAGCTGTGAATACAAGTCCAGGCTGTGAACCTTTCTTCTGTAATAGTCCATGCCCCCTTGTGTCTCTCCTAGTCTCTGCTCATTCTGCTCACTTGGGACAAGGCCCAGCCAACCAGGGGCCATGTTTCCCATCTGCACAGATCCTCCTTCCCTTCTGCTATCTTTTCCCATTAGTGAGCCCCTCTCTGATTACAAATGCTAGATACAAATGATGGATGTTCAACTGCTTTGATTATGGTTTTGGATGCCAGCCAGTGATGGCTTTCCAAATCTCATATTTCAGAGGCAACAGAAAACCTGAGTCACACAGAGGAACACTGGAGTCACAGGTGGGGACAGTGACTCCCAAGCCAGACAGTCCCAGCTGATTTTCTTCCAGCAGTGGCAGAAGGTCCAAGACACACCAGACCTCAGTGAGAGTTACCAACCATATCCCAAATGATATACTGCCACATCTCTTCAAGGTATTTATTTCCCCTTCTTTTCAGAGGGCAATGAGGCTATTGTTTTTCACAACCAGAAAGAACTGACCTTCTTGGTCGAGAGGGGAGAAAATAAGCTAATATTTCATGTGCATTTACTACAACACAAGTATTGTGCTAAATGGTTTGTATACATTATTTCATCTAATCCTCTCACAACCTTATGAGGTGGGTATAATTATTGTCCTCATTTTACAGATACAGAAATTGAGGCCCAGAGAGGTGAGTAACTTGCCTAAGGTCACACAGAGTAAGTGGTGCAGCCAGGATTTGAACCCAGGCAGTCAGGCTGCAAGTCCTGTGGTTCTAACCACAGTGCTCTGCTTTCTTTCTGAGCAGATGCTGGAGTGTGGACTTAATTCCCTGGTAAACTTGCTCCAATAAAGAGGCTTGATAAGGACTCTCTCACTTGGATGGACAACCAACATTTAAAAAATGGAACCTGGCTGGGTGGGGTGGCTCACGCCTGTAATCCCAGCACTTTGGGAGGCCGAGGCGTGTGGATCACCCAAAGTCAGGAGTTCCAGACCAGCCTGGCTAACATGGCAAAATCCTGTCTCTACTAAAAATACAAAAATTAGCCGGGCATGGTGGCACATGCCTGTAATCCCAACTACTCAGAAGGCTGAGGCTAGAGAATCACTTGAACCCGGGAGGCGGAGGTTGAGGTTAGCTGAGATCATGCCACTGCACTCCAGCTTGGGGGATAGAACAAGAGTCCGTCTCAAACAAACAAACAAACACCACACACACACAAAATGGAACCCATTAGTACTTCTCCCACATTGTCCTGTGCCGCATTTGTTAAAACCATCCCTAGCTACACACTCTCCCATGCCAGAAACTTCAGAGTCAACTTTTAATGTAAACATTTGGTGAGGGACCTACTAGGCAACACAGGCACATGCCACAAAACCCAAGATTCCAAGTCTGTTTCCCTCCTACCACTGCCTCCCAGTGTTACGGGTTGACCTGTGTTCCCCAAAAAGATACATTAAGTCCTGACTCCTTTTCCATGTGGGTATGACCTTATTTGGAAATAGGGTCTTTGCAGATATAATCAAGTTAAGATGAGGCTATTACAGTGGGGCCTTAATCTATTTTGACTACTGTCCTTACAACAAGATGGAAATTTGGACACAGATACAGAGGGAAGAGGGCCATGTGAAGATGGAAGCAGAGACTGGAGTGATGCTGCCACAAGCCAAGGAACTACTGCAGCCACCAGAGGCTGAAAAAGTCAAGGAAGGATCCTTGACTTTAGAGGGAGGCCTTTGAAGGAGTATGGCCCGGCAGCACCTTGGTTTTGGATTTTTAGCCTCTAGAAAGGTGAGACAATAAATGTCTGTTGTTTTAAGCCAGCCAGTGTGTGGTACTTTGTAACTGCAGCCCTAGGAAACTGATACTCCCAGCTTCCCAATTCCCCTCTTTGGAGACATCTCTGGTTATCCGTTTCTTATCCATCCTTCCAGAGGCAGCCTAAGCATGTACAGCAAATACACGTGTGTGTATTTCACACAAGGCCAGTGCTGACACTGTATACCCTGCTATGTATAGATTATTTTTTATTTGAGAACACTCCAGGACCATTTTTTAAATTGTGATAAAACAGACATAACATCAAATTTATCGCTTTAACCATCTTTAAGTGTACAGATCTGTGCATTAAGTATATTCACATTGTTTTGCAACCATCTATCTCCATCTGAAACTCTGAATGCATTAAACACTCACTCCCCCATTCCTGCTCCCCCTGCCACCAGGGCCACTTAGAATATTTATCACTCCCTCTTCTTGACATTCATCACCAAGTCTTGCTGCTTCTGTCTTCTCTGTTTCTGTTGCATCCCTCCCTGTTTCTCCATCCTCACTGCTCCTGCCTTCCTCCAGCTGTCAGCCTCTCACGTGGATCACTGACTCCAGACTCCCCTGCCTCTGCCCGCCTCAGCCCACTGTCTACAATGCCAACAGCCCGTCTTTCTAAAATATAGATCTGTTGTCATTTCCTTGTTTACAAATCTGCGACAGCTCCTACCCCCTGCAGATACTGCCACAGTTCTTTTGCACAGCATAAAAGACCTTCCATGGTGAGTTTGGTCCTGCCTTCAGCTCTGTAACCAATGCCTGGTGCAGGGCCCATCCCACAGTGGGTGCTCCCTGTTTGTTGAGCCCTATGCTCTCTCTGTCTGAATTCCTTGTGTTTCTTCCAACAGTTTCCCACCTTGAGGCCTTTGCATATGTGGTTCCCTCTGTGTGGACTTATTTCTCTAATGCCTTCTCCCCTTCTTCCCCGTTTTCACCTTCTCCACCTGATACATTTCTTTATTCTTCAGGATTTCAATCACATGGCACCTCAGCAGGGAGGTCATTTCTTGCTCCCTCAAACCTAGATCTCTACTGACCTCCCTAGAGCAGTCACCACATTCTTCTGTAATTACGTGTGGGCCTCTCTGCCCACCTCCCACCCAGCCAAGCACAGAGCAGGCCAGCACACTGCAGGTGCTCCATACATGTTTGCTGAGTGCAAGGTACTAGCCTGGCTCCTCAGGCAGGTTCCAAGTCCTGTCCCTGACTCTGTTAAGCGAGGACAGCTGAACCCCAAAGCGACTCCCCAGGGATCAGGCAGAGGGCAGTTTTTCTGCTTTCTGGGAGGCGCTAATGCATTGACATCAGTTCGGGGGAGGCAGTGGCTCCAAATGGGTCACCACGGGGCCGTGGCGTGGAGTGTGATGTCTGCTGGAGGTGAAGAAGGGGTTGGCAGCCCAGCCGGAGAGTCTGTGGGGAGTTGCAGGATTTGTTCAGGGCCAGCTAAGGACAGGGCATTCAAGGAGAGAGGAGAGAGAAGTTTCTGACTCTGTGAGAGGCTGGGGAGTTTTCCAAGGCCTCATAGAGCCATGCGCTGGGCCCAGGTGCTCAGCCTCTGCAGGTGACCCGTGGAGGGAAAGACTGGGAAGGTCCGAGGTCTGAATTCAGGGGTCAACGTGTGGACATGACTGGGGGAAATGGCTGGTGCGGATGCAGCTCTAGATGGCTTTTGGAAAGCCATAAGCCCCTTGCCCCATAAGATACCAAGCCTTTCTTTAAAGCAGGAGCATGACCCTGACCCTGCCCCTGCAAGGTCCTGAGGAGCTGTCCGAACCCCTGATGGATGTATCCCTCCCTCCTCACTTCCTCTCTACCCCTCACCCTGTTTCGCTTTCTTTGTGGCACTCAGGCTCTATGAAATAATCTTGGTCATTGGTTCGCTATTGTTTACCATCCGTATCACCCCAGTGACATTTAAGTCCTGGGGACTCCATGTCTCCTGACCCCAGAAAAAGATCAGGTACCATACAGATCTCAGGAGGGAATGGATGGTAACTTTTGACACCAACGGTTGGAATTCCCCTTATCTGGATGATCTTCTCAAAGGGCCGCAGAGGTTGTCCTGTGTGGGCTGGGCAGGCCTCAGCACCCCATTCATCTTTGGTAAATGAACCTGAACTTCCGGCTGTCATTATAGAGTTGTATTTTAGGAAAAGTGCTGTTGAGGCCCAGCCTTCACCTTATAATCCAATCTGGCCCACACCAGACAAATAACAAAACCTGTCAGCCTCAAAAGGTGCCCAGGGGACCTGGGAAGGGTTGAAAGTAGCAGGTCATAGAGTGGTGCAATTCGTTAAATTCATCCCTGACCCCCGCCAAGTTTCCCCAGCTCACAAGGCAGCTGTTACTACCAGCTTTACAGAGGATGAACCAAGTCCTGTGAGATGGGGGAGGGGACTTGCCCAAGGTCACCTGCTGGAAAGCAGCAGACCTAGATGAGAGCATCTGTGTGGGGATTGGCACTTAGTAGGTGCTCAATAAATAGAGCAAAGGCAAGAATGTAATGACTCAGGTTTCCTGAGTCCCATTCTAATACTCTTTGCAGCTTACCACCCCTAAACTTTCCCATTCTGGAACAGCTCAAAATCTGGTTTACATGGCAGAAACGCTCGCAAAATGAGTAACCATTTTCTGAAATAAACTCGTGGTTCAAACAGCCCCCAAATCCTGTTGATAGGCACCATTTATCAGCTAAGAGAGGACTTAAGAACACCCCTGACTACCTTTATTTTAACACAGCCTTCACTCCAGAGCAGAAAAATGGCCTCTTACATGAGGAAAATGACAGTATTTACTCCGTATATTTCCGACAGTATTTACTCTGTATATTTCAAAACCAGTAATTAAGAAAACATAAGAAACCCTGTCAAATGTATTAATTGCTCTTTTCTTCCCTTCCACTGCCCTCCCCACTCCTTCACCTTCCAAAGAACAAGAAAAAAGGCGGGGTTGGGGGGGGGCGGTGGTGGCGGGAAGAATTCACAGGTTTGTATTATCTGATACTTTAATTAAGGAAGAATAAATGGGACACCACTGTGAGCTTAGAAACGCAGCCTCATGGAATGGAATTCCTTTTTGAATAAACCTGATCACCATGGTGAGACTTTCCCTTAGCTGCATAAAGACAAAAGCAGAGCTCTGGCAGCTTTTGATCAAGGTCACTCTGCAAATCAATGGCAGTGCCAGCATCAGACCTGGGAATCCTTGACTCTGGTCTCTCTGTCCCGGCTGGTATCCAGGCTGCCTCCCACCAGGAAACCTCGGCCAGCTGGTAGGTAATTATATGTGCTAATAGTCACTGACACTCCAGCCGCCAACACCACATCCCAAGTTCCCGCATTGTTAGAACACCAAACTGCCTTCCCCTTTCTAGGGCTGTTTATTTAGAAAGAAGGAGCTCAGCTCTGACTGACTCAGAACTAGGAGCCCACCCAGCAACTTCTAAAATGAATGTCTGGGAGGGGAGAGAGGCAAGGAGACTGTAGTTTTACATTATTTGCCAAGTCCTCCATTCTAGCCCTGCTGTGCCTCAGAGTAGCTGTGTGACCTTGGACAAGTCCCATAACCTCAGTGGGCCTCAGCCTTCTCATCTGTAAAATGGGATAATAAAGGCTGTCTTGCACAGTTGTTGGGGACAGCTATGTACACGCCACATGGACTGTAAGTGTAAGAAACAGCATGGGTCCCTGGTATCTATCTGTTGGGTGTCTTGAAAGAACAAAACTTCTTTGATCCTGTTACCTGCAAAATGGAGACAGTAATCCCTACTTCATGTCACATTAAATGAGATTAGAAAATATACGTGTAGATATATCTGTATGTTGATTAGTCTGAAAAATGTGTGTTCTTTTTGAAAGAAATGGTTTATCCTTTCATGTCCTGAATTTTTTGTAGCTAATAGAACTTGTAAGTCCTTCACTTACTATTTAGGTAAGCTAACTCAATATTTTAGTTTTCTCTTTGAAGATGATTTCCAAATCAAATGAAAATTTAGCTCGAACAATCAATCAGTATATTTTCCGTACACAAATCATCATTCAGGAGACAAATGAGTCAAGAATGAAGACATAAATGATTAAAAAGAGCCCAGGGACTCAGAGGAACCAACTTCCTCTGTTCCTCTGTGCATTCTGGCCTGTGTGCACATCACGTTCACATCCTGAAAGCCAGGGCTGAGGCTTCAAACTGGACAGATGCTGAAATTGAAATCCTTGGTGTGACTGTCAGAATGACACACAATTGGTTGCTGGACCATGCAGAAAGAACTCTGTGCTGGGGGAGGGGTGCAGAGATGGACAGTGGCCCCTGAGGCTCATGTTCAGTCTGCAAAATTGTGAAAAGGGACAGAGCCATCCAGAAGATAGCATCCTCCGAGAGGGCTTGTCTAGGTCTAGGGTGAGGGAGCAGAAAAATGACACATGGTTGTATCAGTGGGTCTCTGGGTGTGATATATGGCTCCCAACTCTGCCACTTACCATCTGTGTGATGTTGGCAGAGTTACCTAATGTCACTAAGCCTTGATTCCCTCCTCTGCAAAATGGGGCAGCACTGCTTTTTTCTGGATACCAATGTTTGTTTTGAGGCTCTTATGAGAAAGTATTAAAGGTCTTCAAAAATTATAGAATAATACCTAAGTAGGAGCCGCCTCATTATTTCAGTGGTAGCAGAGGCTCGGGGAATTTAGTTAAAAATGACTTTTATTTATAGGCACTTACTTCCTTTCAGGCATTGTTTGAGTGAATAGTGCACATTCATTATCCCACTTCGTGCTCACACCAACCTCTAAGCAGAGCTGCTATTCACATTTCCACATTACTCATGGGAAAACTAAGGTCCAGAGAGGTTAACGAGCTTGCCCAGGTTTGCACAGTGGATTAACTCTGGTGGTGAGATCTGGACCCAGGCAATGGCATCCTGGAGCCCAGGCTCCTAACTTTTAAGTTGTGGGGTCTCCTGAAGGTATGACAAACAAGGAACGCTTTGTCAGTTAGCACTAAGAAAACATCTAACCTTTCCCGTCACCCAGCAGTCCCAGGCTTCCTGCAAAAGGAAAGCAGGAGCTGCAAAGACATCCAGGTTGGAGATCAGGGCAATGGGCAGGAGTGGTGGGAGTGAGAATGTCCCCCCCACCCCTGAAAACAGGAGGCAGGACAGTCTGGTGGCAGAGGCTGGACTTAGAATAGGACCACAAGAATTTCTTCCTTGGTACCTCTACCTACAGGCTGCTCTACCAATGGTTCCTAATCTGTAAAATGGGAAGATTATGCCAACCTCATGACGCCCCTTCAGGGATTAAAGGAAAGAAATCTTTTGTTGCAATTGATAACTAGCACATAGTAGGTGCTCAGTGAATGACCTCACCTCTCCCTGAGATGGGCTGTTATTGTAGGTGGCAAGGTACAAGGCATGGTGGCAGAACCAGAAAATGCCTGGACAAAAATCTGAAGGCAGAAAAGCTCAGTGGTTAGAACTATGATCCCAGGGCTCTGGGTTGCCTGAATTCACGTCCTGACTCTATTATTTACTACTCCTGTGACTTTCAGCATGGTATTTAACCTATCTGTGCCTCAGTTTGCTTACCTTTGAAGTGAGCATAATCACAGTACCTACTTTACAGCGTTTGGGAAATATTCATCTGTGTAAAGCACTCAGAACAGTGCTCGGCATGTGGTAAACATCCAATAAATGCTAGCAATGATGACTTTGACTAGCTCTCTGCATGTTCTTGGGCTGAGGGACAGCTCTGGGCCTTCAGCGGGCTGTTTCATACCGCAGACCCACTATTTCCTTGCAGAACCCCAATCAGATCTGAAAGGGCAGAACTCTCCGCCCTTGGCCCAGTTGGATGAGCTGTGGAGGACAGGCAGTCTCCCATCAGGTGGGTAGGAGGGGACTTGAAAATGATGACAATGACACCTGGGAAACAGCTGGGAGTGGGGGGAGTAAGGAAAGTGCATGCTCTTAGGTTTGTGCGTGTGCGTGCGCGTGAGCGTGCACACACACACACACGCCCCACTGGATTTATGTGCTTTTTGCATTTAAAGCCAGATTATGACTCACCTGAGTGAGTTCTTTTATTTCTCTTGCTTTGGCTCAAAATGAGCACCCACGCAAGGGGCCCCTGAGTGACCCAGGAGTAATTCCCACCTTGATGGAGGAGAGCCCTGGATACAGGCCTGAGGAATGCAGAGAGGACCACTCCATCCTCACGCAAGTGAAAACGCAGAGGCGCTCTCTGACCCAGCCAGAAATTTCACTCTGCAAGGTTTGGTTAGAAAACTACAGGAAGACCGGATTTTACCGGGAGAGGAGAGAGAGAGGGAGAAGCTAGGCGCAGAGAGAATAGCCAGAGAGAAGCCACACCGACATCTGTAATCTAAGAATCGGGCCTCGCCGCGTTCTTTAATCCCTGCAACTCCAGGGACCTGCTTATTGTTCAGCCCGCGCCTGCCACTTCAACCAGGGAGCCTCCACCCCAGTGCCGCCGAGGTGTGCGGGGCTCTAATTGGAGGGGTGGAGGTTGCGAGCCCGGAGCCCTCCCTCCCCCGCCGCCCCACGCCGGCCCCCGCGCCTACCTGAGCTGGCGCGGTTCGCAGTCCACACCGGGCAGCAGCAGCCGGGCCGCCTGGCGGACGTCGTCGCTGTCCATGGAGAAGCTGCGGCGGTGGCCGGCGTGCGCCACGGCCACCCGGATCCACTCCATCAGCGGCGGCAGCACGAGGAAGGGCCTGCGGCGGGAGGAGGGACCCGGAGATGCGCGTTAGGGCCTCCCTGGAGGCAGGGGCTGCCGGCTTGGCCCCACCCCCTGCTCGGGGGATTCCCCCCCATCTCCCGACTCCCCAGCCCACTCCCCGCTTTCCCTGGAGACCCTGCCTCTGAATTCCAGAGTAGTGGGAGAGCCTTTGGAGACATCCGGACCGCACCGGTGACCCCGGGGCAGGCTCTCTGGAATCCTTGGGCCTCAGTTTCCTCATCTGTAACCTGGGGATAATGTGACTAGGAAAGGCTAGGAGGTAACTGATCTGGGAATATTATCCCTTTCGGCGATCATGTGAACATAAGGATGAGTCACTTGAAGCACCAAGCGCAGGGTCTGGAGCGGCGGAAAACCAATCAGCGCCCGGTGTTATTTCTATTTGGGGCTCCCTGATTGTGGGCCCAAGCCTAAGGTGTCCGCTAGCGCTTCCTTCCCATCTGCAGCCTGGTCCCTGTTGTCTTTCTGGAGCTCTTTCAGGCTTCAGCTCTGCCCAGGCAACATGCTGCCAAAAGGCTTTAGCACCTGGAAAAGGCTCTCTAAAGAGAGCCAGGTTAACAGGCAGCCTTCCCCCAGACCCAGCCAGGCTGGGCAGCCGCCCAGTGGCGCCCACAATTTGAGGCCCCTTGGACCTTGGTCACACCCCTGAAACTCTGAGAGCCTCAAGTTCCCTGCCTGCTAATTGGATCATGGTAGGCTGTTGCAAGCTTGTTGCAAGCATTAACTGAGACAATGCCTACCACTGAAGGACAACTTTCTAAGTGCAATGCATTTGTGCCATCTTCCTATTTCTTCCAGTGATGATAAACTCTGTCCTCACATTAGGATTACTGGAGAAGGTTTTGAAAAAATAATGACACTTGAGTCCTGTCCCAGGCATTCTGATTTAATTGGTATAGGGTGCAGATGGACACACGTAGTTTTTAAAACCTCCCCATGTGAATTTAATGTGCATCAGAATTATCTGGAGAGTTTGTTAAAATACAGACTGCTGGGTCTCATTCCCAGAGTTTCTGATTCGATAGATCAGGAGAGGTACCCAGGAAATGCATTCCTAACTGGTTCCTGATACGGATGCTGCTGGTCTGAGGACCACATTCTCAAAGAACCCCTGCTCTAAAGTCATCGTGAGAGGGCCTGGGAATCATCTGGCTCTATATCCAGCGATGGTGATTGTGTTAGAGTCCAAGAACTTAATTTTAACAGGCAGCCCCTGCGATTCTGATTTAGGTGGCCCAAGGACCACACTTTGAGACACGCACTATGTAGATCCAAAAGGTTTCCTGCCATTCAGCAAGGGTCAGACGAGCATGAAGCCAGTGGGGTTCCCCAGGTGCAAAACTGAAGGAGGCCAGGTTGTGCAAATATATTCTGGGCATGTTTCTTGCCGCCCCCCGCCCTGGGGCTGCCATTCAGTCCAGCATGACCACCATGGCATTGAGAAGAGGATGACAGGTAGATGGGGTTACAAGTCAGCCAGCCCCCTTGAGAAATGCAGATGTCATGAGCTTCCCAGAAAGTTTTTGGTGGCAGGTGCCAGTTTTCCTAACGTCAGATCTATTTATCCGATGTTAATAATATTCAGCAGCTCAGCCATTTACAGTCATTCATGGTCTCATCTGAATGCCTAGGACCAACCTCTGTGCTAGTTATGATTATGCCCATTTCATTGATCAGGAGCATGATGTTGATTCAGGTTAAGTATCATGCCCTGGACCACAAGACGAGCAAGAGCTGGGAGTCAGACCCAAGTTATTTGACTGCATATCCTGTGTGCAGAAACCCCATGTGATATCGACGTTCTGTTGTCCAACTTGGTAGCATGCACTTTGTTACTCAGCATGCACCTGTCACCCCAGGGGATCTGATCAGGTCATGGACTCTTGCTGGTATGCAATGGGCTAATTCCTGTTCATGCAGCTCAGCCTCCTGTCTGTAAGGCTTGAAGCCCTTTAAAAATCCACATCACATGTAACCTTCAAACCACAGGCTAAATCCCATTTCTCCCTAGATGTTCCTCCTGACTTTATTCCACTTGAATCCCTCACATTGTGGGCCTCACCCCAGAGGACTCCTCTGGCCTTACCCGCTGCTTCTGCAAATGCCCCATTAGAATGTAAACTCCACCAGGGCAGGGAATGGGGACTTCTTGGATCACCACTCCTGCTGCAGCCCCAGGACGCTGCCTGGCACACTGTAGGCATTTAATAAATATTTGCTCATGTCACAGACTAAGATTTACCAATTTCTTACTCAGTGAAACCAATAAAATTGCGTTTCTGGACCTGTGGACCTATCTGTGGGGCAGAGTCCCAAGGATTTTCTGCCTGAATCAGCCTGCTTCTTAGGCTGTCTCCCTCATTCTCCCATTCTCTCCATCACCTAAACTGAATCAGGCACTCAATAAACACACATTGACTTGAAATTGAATTGGATTCTACTGTCTCAGGTGAGCAGAACTTATTTTTGTCACAGTGTTTCCATCACTGTTGGAAACCAGCCCCAAGTGCTCAGAGAACTCCTCTCTGGATTAGGTTTCAGAGGCACCTCCCACCATCATTCTTTTGCTCAGTGGCCCCAAAGCACAGCCCACAACCCTGAGTCCCTGGGGGACTGTATCTCCATCACAGAACTGCCCTTGGGCTGCTGCCTTTCATGTTAGATGCCAAGCGAGGCCCAGGGCACACAGCCAATGCCTGGTGAATGCCAAAGAATAGAAAAAAAAAAAAGGCTCTGCTGCCTTCAAAATAACACCTTTACCAAGACAGCTGGCAAGCCCCAGAATAAGACACCTTGAACCGCAGGATTCCAGCCTCTCCTGGAATTTTCTATGTACCTATTTTCTCCTTTCAACATTACCTTCTTTTTGTCACTCTGACCTTAATAGTTTATAAGCTCATGAATTCTTTGCCAGTAACTCATTTAAAAATCTTCTTATCTTGTCTACTCAGAGGGGAAAAATAGCATTATTTGTGATGTTTTCTTTGGAGGAATTGGAGATGGGAAAGAATTCGAGGGCCCTGAGTTGAGGAGAGGGTGGAGAATGCTGAAGAAAAAATCTTGCATTCTCTTTATACATTTTTTTTAAGAGAACAATGTTCCACTGGTTGTCTCCTTTATTCTGAAGTTGTTTGCAGTGACTAAAACCCAAAAGAAGCTTGAGGAGCTCATGGTTTAGTGAAGTGGTTCTTAGACTTCGTTGAACATCAGAATCACACGAAGAGCTTGTTAAAATGGCAACAGCCATGATTTTAAATCCAGAGTTTGGCTCCGATAGGTCTTGGGGTAGGGCCTGGGCATCTGCATTCTAAATAAGCTCCCCTGGAAATTCTGGAGCAAGGCAGGTTTGTTAATCCCTGACCGGGTGGCCTGAGATGAGCAGAGGAGGGAGATGGTCCACCCAAACAGGACAGTGGCCATCTACATCTTCACTGTGGTGTTAGGAGAGGTATATAGGGTGCAACTGGAGGCTCTGGAAGGAAAGAGAAAGCCGTGATGGGCTTCCTTGCAGGGTCAAGCCAGCACGTCAGCCCAGATTCAAGTAGGAGATGGAGAACATACACGGACACAGCCTTTCTCTGAAATGGTGAAGAGAGAGCTGGTGATGAGGCTGACCATTCGGGATGGAAAAGGAGTTTGGCTGGGGAGTCTGGGTACTAAAAAGAATGTTACAGGATGTGGGGAAGGCCTGGTTTGGGATTCCGCAGAACTGAATCCCAGCCCTGGATCTGCCAGGAACTCACTGGAGGGCTCCTCTGGCCCATTAACGTTTTGGCTTTCAGTGTCTTCACCTATAAAATGGGGTGAGTTTGGATCAGATGGTCTATTTCAGGGCTCAGCAAACCTTTTCTGTAAAAAGCTAGCTAGTAAGTATGTTAGGCTTTATGGGCCATATGGTCAGTCTCTGTTGCTACTACTCAACTCTGCCATTGCAGTGAGAACAGCCACAGATGATACACAAATGAAGGAGCTTGGCTGTGTTCCAATAAAACTTTACTTACAAATGCAGATGGTAGGTCAGAGGTGGCTACCATTAGCCTGTTCACTTCTTTCCAATGCTAATATTCTTTGATTCTATTGGAAAAACCAGTTGCTGGGGCTTTAGGAAGTACCTAGTGTGTGGACTAGGGAAGATGGAGAGAAAACCATGGAAGTCCTAATGATAGACAGAAAGTTTTGGGGAGATCAGAAGATAGGACCCTCCCACAAAGAGGTCATGGTTGGATATGGGGAATATTGAGCCACAGGCATATCCAGAGGTAGTATATTAAAAGGTATTGAAAGGGTTGCTGAGGGTGAGGTTGGAGACGTGGTAAAGAATGTGGAGTAGACATGTAACCTAGGAGTGAGAACATCCATGGGGTCTGGAATTCATCGCACACGCTAAACTGCCTTGTTCTGGGGTTCAGAGAAAATACCTATTATTATGGGCTGAACTGTGTTCCCCCAAATTCCTATGTTACAGCCCTAGCCCCCAGTACTCAGAATGTGCCTGTACTTGGAGAGAGAGCCTTTGAAGAGGTAATAAAGTTAAAATGAGGCCAATAGAGTGGCCCTAATCTGGTCTGACTGGTGTCCTTAGAAGAAGAGGAGATTAGGACACGAGAGACACCAGGGTTGTGTGTGCACAGTGGGGCAAGAGGGTGGCCATGCACACCAAGGAGAGCGGCCTCAGAGGAAGACAACCCTGCCAGCAGCTTGATCTGGGGCTTCCAGCCCCTCCAGAGTGGGGAAGAAATCAATTTCTGTTGTTTAAGCCACCTGGTCCATGGCATTTTGTTATGGCAGCCCCAGCAAACCAATATACTTGAGGTTGGACATTTTGAAGAAAACTTGAGCAAAGGGTCCCCAAACCAAGAAATCCTATTTTGAGGTTTCAGTCTGCAGTAGAGGGGCTTCAACTGGAAGCTCAAACTCCTTAGAAAGCTGATGGTGTTTGGTTTGTTTCCTTTGACCTAGTGCAGTAGGGGATGGGGTCAAAGCATTTGAGGATTGTACAGTGCTGTGGTTAGGGGCACGGGCTCTGGAGAAAGACTGATTGGAACGGGATTCCAGCTCTACCTTCTAGCGGTGGGAACCTTGAACAAGATATTTCAATTGTCATGCCTCAGTTCTCTCACTGGGAAAATGGGGATAATAACAGCACCCACTTCAGAGGGTATGGTTGGCTGAAGAATGCCCCCACCCCTAACCCAAGATGTCCACATCCTACTCCCTATAACCTGTGAAAGCTGCCTTATCTGGCTAAATGGACTTTGCACGTGTGATTAAGTTCAGGATCCTCCAAGTGGGCCCTAAATACAATGACAAGGGTCTTTATCAAAGGCAGGCAAGAAGGTCAAAGGAGAAAGGAAAAGAAGCAGTGGAAAAGGTTGGAGTAATGAGAGGAGGAGCCATGAGCCAGGTAATGCAGGCGGCCTCTAGAAGTTGGAGAAGGCAAGGAAATAGATTCTCTCCCAGAGCCTCCAGGAGGAACCAACCCTTCCTACACCTTGACTTTAGCCCAGTGAGGGTGATTTTAGACTTCTAGCTGCCAGAACTGTTAAGAGAAGAATTTTGTGTTGTTTTAAGCATCCATGTGTGTGGTAATTTTTTACAGCAGTCACAGGGAACAAATAAACAGGGTTATTGGAAGAATTGAATGGGATGATGTATGTAGCGTGGCGCCCAGTACCGAGAAAGTGCTCAATAAATGGGGGCTGTTATTATCATCACCACCAACATTGTTTTTAGCATCACTCACCTTCTCCCTGTCAGGTGCAGGAAAAGGCCTTGCTACACAGAGCGACATAGAGGGATGTTCCTGCCTTTTCTTTACAAATAGATGCAAACCTCTGCAGTTGCTATAGCCTTCCCTTTGTAAACTATGCGGCCCTGACTTTTCATCTTTGTTATTTGTTGAGTGTTTCTTAGACTGGAGAGGAATTTAGATATTTGTGGTTTAGGAAGCTCATAACTCCAGAGACACAGAGAGTGAAGGAAAAGCAGCTACATTGATAGTAGACAATATCTGGTGCTGGTTTCTATAGCAATACTCATTGTAACATCACTGCATCTGTGGGCACCAAAGTCAGGAAGATGGTAGAGGTAAGAGGTGGCCACGGCTGGTTACTATAGTGATAGCCCTACTGTGCGAGGCACGGTCCAACTGCCCACGAGGGTGGTTTCTGCAGATGTCCTGGAGTGGGGGAAGCCAAGGTAGTGTTCTAGGTCAGTGCTTCTTAAATGTTTCTGTGCCTTTGAGTCACTTGGGATCTTGTTAAAATGCAGATTCCGATTCAGAGGGTCTGGGGCAGAGCCTGAGATTCTGCATTTCTTTCATTTCTTTCTCTCTTTTTTTTTTTTTTAGATGGAGTCCTGCTGTGTCGTGCAGTGATCTCGGCTCACTGCAACCTCTGCCTCCTGGGTTCAAGCAATTCTCCTGCCTCAACCTCCTAAGTAGCTGGGATCACAGGCATGCGCCACCACGCCCAGCTAATTTTGTATTTTTAGTAGAGACAGGGTTTCACTATGTTGGCCAGGCTGGTCTTGAACTCCTGACCTCAGGTGATCCACCTACCTTGGCCTCCCAAAGTGCTGGGATCAGAGGCATGAGCCACCGCACCCAGCTGAGACTCTGCATTTCTAATGAACTCGAGGTAATGATGCAGCTGCTGGTCTATGGAACATATTTTGAGTAACCATGACCCACAGAGAATCATGACTCAAGCCAGAAACCAGGGAAGATGAATTCTGTTATTAAGTGGGGGAGAAAAAGGGGTCACAGGTCCAGGAGACAATGGAATAGAAGGAGTTGAGCTGGTGCATCAGATTGACAGAGCCTGGTTCATGAGCCTTTGTCAAGCTGCAAGTGAGGTTGGGAAAAGTTAGTGCCTGGTGGCTTCAGTTTTTATCATAAAGGTGGATTCTGTCTCCACCTGGATTCTCATTTAGTCTTCCAACAACCCTATGAAGCACTTCAGTCTTGGGGAGTTTGTTCTGAACCAAGCATTGTCTGCAGACGATTTTGTATTCATAGCAGTATTTAGTATCATCCTGGGAATATAAGCACTTGAGAAAGACACCTTGTGATGTTAATTTTATGTGTCTACTTGGCTAGGTCACAGTATCCAGATATTTAGTCAAACACTAGTCTGGACATTACTCTGAATTTTTAGATGAGATTAACATTTAAATCAGTAGGCTTTGAGTAAAGCAGATTATCTTCCATAATGTGGATGGGCCTCATCCAAACAGTTGGAGGCATTAAGAGAAAAAAAAGACTGATTTTTCCCCAAAGAGGGAATTCTGCCAGTCGACTTGAGCTGCAACCTCAACTCTTTTCTGGGTCTCCAGCCTGCTGACCTACCCTGCAGATTTTGAACTTGCCAGTATCCACAATCTTGTGAGCCAATTCCTTAAATCTGTGTGTATATATAAAGCATATTAGCCAAGGCTCTCCAGAGAAACAAAACCAGTAGGATATGTGTGTGTTGATCAATCTGTCTCTCTATCTGTCCACTCACCATCTATTCCTTCCATCTATCCATCCATCCATCCATCCATCCATCCATCCATCCATCCACCCACCCACTCATCCATTCCATCCATCCATCCATCCATCCATCCATCCACCCACCCACTCATCCATTCCATCCACACATCCATCCATTCATCCACCCAGCCACCCAGCCATCAATTTATCCAACCAGCCACCCATCCATTCATTCATCCACCTACACATCCACCCATACATCCAACCATCCATCCGTCCAATCTCCTTTCCACCAACATGTACACACATCCTGTGAGTTCTGTTCCTCTGGAGAAACCTGACTGACACACTTCTGCAATGGGATTTAGTTGCCTGCAGGGACATAGCCTTCTCTTTCTACTGCTGATTCTGCCTTCCTCACCATCATACACAATTGGCTGAGGCAGGGAGGAAGCTCAGTGTGCTAGATCCCATGGAGGATGACTTCCCCACATCCTGACTATGCACAATACACCACTTGGCAACCATGAAACAGAGGCCTCGTGGAGAGAGTCAGTGCTTTTAGGGAAAAGTAAGCCATTTTGTACCAAAGTACAAGTCTTCTGCAGTGTGAAGGTCAGTGCCACTTATGAGTGATTACATAAATTGCCTGAAATGGGGCAAGTGGGCAAAGGGCACAGGTGAGGAGGTGATTTCTACGGATGCTGCCCAGACACATGTGACTGACCAAGGAAGCATCTCTGGCTTTCCAGCTGCACATCCTAAGAAAGGTGATTTAGAGGGCTGAGGGCTGCAAACAGCGCTGAGGACAGGCAGGTCTAGGCAGAGCGAGCAAAAATGATACATGAATAACAACAACCTCCACCCCCCCTGCAAACAGCTACACATCCCCTAGGCTTCATTTCCCTTCCCATCCCAGAGAAGGATTCCTTTTCTCTTCCCTGCTTCTGCTTCCCTGGGGACTTGGCTCAATCACTTATCTCCCTGCAGTCCCATGACTTCAACCTCCATCTCCTCTCTGTATGTTTCCCATCGGTATTTAGGCATTCAACATGCTCCAGGCTCTCACAATTTAAATAGGATGTGAGCAAAACTGTAAGAATTCATGGTCCTCCTGGAGCATTAGCCTGGATGCTCCATCTAGTTCTCCATCTTCAGGGAGTCTCCAGATCACCTGGGGAGTTGGTGAAAATGGATATTCCTGGGTCTGTACCCTTTTGCTTGGTGTGTTAGTTTCCTATGACTGCTGTAGCAAAATACCACAAACTTGGTGGCTTGAAACAACAATCTGGTGGCCATATGTTGGACTTCTGGCCTCTCACAGCTCTGGAGGCCAGAAGTCCAAAATCAAGGTGTTTGCAGGGCCTCCCCTCCCTCGTGGAGATCTAGGAGAGGGTCCATTCCTTGCCCCTGTCAGCTTTTGGTGGTAGCTAGCATTCCTTGGCTTGTGGCTAGTCACTCCAGTCTCTATCTGTGTCTTACATCACTTTCTCCTTCTTTGTGTCAAGCATCCCTCTCTCTTATAAGGATACTTGTGATGAGATGTAGGGCCCACTCAGATAATCTAGGAGAATCTCATGTCAACATTAACAGAATCACATTGGTAAAGACTGTGTTTCTTTATAAAGTAGCATTTTCTAGTTCTGTGCATTAGGACTTGATCATTTTGGAGCTATTTGTGATTTACCCTGCTGCACTTGGCATCTGCATCTTATCTCTTATTCTCTGTAGGTATTTTCTGATGCCGACCAAAGGCTGAGACCCTCAGGTCTAGAGAGTGCTAGCTGTGAACCGCAGGATGCTCAGCAAGCTCAGTGTCCATCACATACCACGTGGGGACCAGCCAGCCAGACTGTGCCTCTCTCCGCTAGCTGCTGCCTGTGCCACAGACCGGCCTGGTTTAGGAAGGCAGAGGCCTCTGTGGAGGAACCTGATCTCAAATGGGGTGGGATGATGATGGGGTCCAGGATATAAATGGCCCTGGGAGGGGAGCCACAGCCTCAGAAGTGGAGAAGCCACAGGCTCTATGTGAGGCTGCCGCAGAACGCTCCTTGCAGGCTTGGGCATAAAAAATAAACATCCAGGAGGCAGCAGAGGCTGTACAGCTTCATATCCTGAGAGAGGTGGCTCTAGAAGCCTAAAAGGGCAGGGCCTGGCCTGGTCAGGGCCAAGAGGCAAAAGCCAGGGTGGGCTCCTAGGGGCCATGTGGGCCTGCTTCTGCCTACAAAAAAAAAAACAAAAAAACAAACCATAAAAATTAGCAAAAGGCAGCACACAGCCTTACAGATTACAGAGGAAACCCACTACACTTTCACATCTGGTGCTAATGTGGTAGAAAAGGTATGTACTCTGATGATGTTTGTGCCAGGCTTTATCATTTGCTAGCTGTGGGACCTTGGGCAAACTACTCACCATCTCTGTGCCTCAGTTTCCTCATATGTGAAACAGGGGAACCGTAAGGCCATACCTCAGGATTATTGTGAAGATTAAGGGAGAGAATATCAGTAAGGTGCTTAGCACATAGTAAATGCTCAACAAACTTAGCTACTATTGAGGGCTTGTTGTATGTGAAGCAAGGCTCTGAGCATTTTTCTGATGTTGGCTCATTTGATAATGACAAGAGCCCTAAAGTAAGTGCTATTACTAGATAATAAAGTAGAGGCACAGAGAGATTACCTAACTTACCTAAGGACACACAGTTATAAGCAGCAGTGCCAGGATATACCACAGGCAGCTGGGCTCAGAGCCAGGCCTATTACCCATGCATTATATCATTTCCAGGCAGAGGCGAACAGCATGTGTACAAAGGCCCAGAGGCAGCCTGGAGCCTGGTGCTTTGGGCCTCAGCTTGTTGTGACTGGGGCTGAGACACAGAGAGCAACGGAAGGAGAGGGATTGGTGGGAGGCAATGTTGGAGAGAGAGGCAGGGGGAGGGGCAGACAGGTAGGGCCTGCAACTTCTGGAATAAAACTGTACGTTCCTAATATTTTTATTCTTCCTCAGATAGGATTGCAGTTGAAAAATACAAAATCAGAAATGTATTTGAAAAAAAAAAACCATCAAGAATGGATTGACATCCAATCCCACTGGAAACAAGGAAAAAAAAAAAAAAGAATGGACTGACAAAAACCCCTCTAAGAAGGTAAAACTATAGATTAGCCATAACCCTTTATATAGAAAGTTAAAAAGAAGGGCCAGGCATGGTGGCGCGTCCCTGAAATCCCAGCACTTTGGGAGGCCGAGGTGGGTGGGTCACCTGAGGTTAGGAGTTTGAGACCAGCCTAGCCAACATGGGGAAACCCCGACTCTACTAAAAATACAAAAAATTAGCTGGGTGTGGTGGCGCGTGCCTGCAGTCCCAGTACTTGGGAGGCTGAGGCACGAGAATCGCTTGAACCTGGGAGGTGGAGGTTGCAGTGAGCCGAGATCATGCCACTGCACTCCAGCCTGGGCAACAGAGTGAGACTGTCCTGAAAAGAAAAAAATACAAGAAAGGTAACAACGAATATATTTATACTGGGGCAGAGGCTGCTGGTTTTCCCTCTGTACATGTTCTCCTCTTCTTCCTTAATAATGAAACTCAGAATCTTTAGTTGGGCTTATGACCATCCAGCATGGAGATTATATTTTTTAGCTTCCTTTGCACCTAGGAGACAAGTTCTTACAATGACGTCTAAGCAGTGGTTCCTTGTGAGACTTCCAGGAAGGGCCCTAAAGGGAAGAGGCCCAACCTTCTCTAGTCTTCCTTCTATAAGCAAGACTGTGGACATGATGGCTGGTGCACAAGCAGCCAAACTGGACCATGCGGTGGAAGCCACTTATTGATAAAGGCAGAGCAACAAGATAGAAGCAGCGCCTGGACTTCTGACCATTGCTTAAGTGGCCATACCTGCCCTGGATTTTTTACCTCCAGGCTTTGTTTGTATGATAAACTTCTATCTTGTTTAAACACCAGCTATTTGCGTTTTCTGACACTGGTGGCTGAATCTAAGTGACACTTGTATCAATTCCTATAACACTGAAGTTATATCTCTGTTTCTCCTATTGTGTCAACAAGGATTCATGTTTCTTTCTGTTTTAAAAAAAAGGACAAAGACCTTTCCTTTTAACAGATATCGTCTAAACACTATGAACTTGTTGTAAACTTGAGACTCTCTATTTGTTCTCAGAAACCACAGTTGTGAAAATATTTGTTGCAATGAATTGTTTTTGTTCATTTAAAGGTGTGAGCTATGTCACAGGAAGCTGAATTTGTTCAACCTTGTGAAAATTTACCAACCATGGCTTTGAACTTATCATGTTAACCCAATCAAGAAAAATAACAATATAGACAATCTAAGAGTCAGAAACACATCTCAAAGTCTTTATCCTTGCAAACATTGTCTTGCCAGTGAACATTTTAAATTTAAAATTAACAGATCAATTCTAAACACCAAGCAGAATCTCTTTCTTCCACAACCCAAACCAGAAAGGAATATAAGGGAGAGGCTGAGCAGTCCAGATCTTCCCCCATGTCATCTTTGGTGTCCTTGCCACTGGGTGGTGGCTTTGAGAAGATGATATTCTAGTTCCCTTG
The DNA here is from genome assembly GCF_003255815.1 of Theropithecus gelada. Lineage (NCBI taxonomy): Eukaryota > Metazoa > Chordata > Mammalia > Primates > Cercopithecidae > Theropithecus > Theropithecus gelada. Next base: position 66,631,990 of record NC_037679.1, on the reverse strand, counting down.
TAATAAACTGCTTGGACTCACATCACCCTGCATGTGGCAGTATGACAGAATGGGTTAAATGTGTGCTTAAGCCCTAATCAATCAGAACCCTACTTAGGAAACCACAGGCTTAGCTGATTCCCTGGGTCTCCTGTGTCACTACAGAATAATTCGTGCACTGAGTCAGAAGCACGTTTGGACCAGCTCTGGTATTAACTAGCTGTGTGACTTGTGTATCTATCTGTTCCATCCCCTGGGCTTCAGTGTCTTCACAGGTGGAGTTAGGAGACCACAGAACCTTCTCTTCTAGCTTAAAATGATAGTACCATACTTTGAGAGAAAGCAATAACAAAAATATTAATATAAGGAAGCTAGGGGAAAAAGCCTGTGAGGGTAGCTTCCAATAGAACTTTCTGTCCAATAAAATTTTCTGCTCTGATGAAAAATGTTCTATGTCTGTGCTGTCCATTTTGGTAGCTACAAACCTCAGTGGCTGCTCAAGACTTGAAATGTGACTAGTGTGATTGAAAAACTAAAATTTTAACTAATTTAACTTTAAATAGCCACATGTGTCAGTGGCTATCCTCCTGGACAATGCAGCTCTAAGAGATGTCTTTTGGGTCAGTACAATTTCAGACCAGAATCCCAGCCAAGTAGGGTAGTGGAAAGGGGGCTATGGTAGATATTAGGCAACCTGGATTTTTGACTTTGTCTTTCCATTATCATGATCTACACACATCATCATCACTTTTACCATGATTTTATAGCCCCCACCATTTCTTAAGTGCCTATAATATTCCAGGCCCTGTGCAGAATGCTTAAATATATATAATATTCCTATCTTACAATGATGAACAAACTGTTACAAGGCTTGGCAAGATTCAGTAACCTGCACAGAATATCACAGTTATTGGGGGAGAGCTAGGGTTTAACCTCAAGTCTGCTAGAATCCAAAGTCCATATGTTTAGTCATTATTTTATTGCTTCTCCAAAGACCAGTGTGACATTGAGTCACTGAGCACTAAGATATAGTCACGTGTCACTTAGCAACCAGGATACATTCTGAGAAATCCTCTGTTAGGTGATTTCATCATTGTGTGGGCATCAGCACATCAATACATCAAGAATGTACATCAAGAGTCCACTTATACAAACCAAGATGATATAGCCCAACGGTCCCCAATCTTTTTGGCACCAGGGACTGGTTTCATGGAAGATAGTTTTTCCATGGACTGGGGGAAGAGGGGAATGGTTTCGGGATGAAACTGTTGCACTTCAGATCATCAGGCATTAGATTCTCATAAGGAGCACAACCTAAATCCTTTGCATGCGTAGTTCACAATAGGGTTTGTTCTCCTGTGAGAATCGAACGTGGCCTGTGATCTGACAGAAGGCAGAGTAATGTTCATTTGCCTGCTGCTCACCTCCTGCTGTGCGGCCTGGTTCCTAACAGGCCATGGAATGGTACTGGTCTGCGGGCCGGGGGTTGGGGATCCCTGGTGTAGCCTACTACACACCTAGACTCTAAAGGATAGGCTGTTGCTCCTAGACTGCAAGCCTGAATAGCATGTGACTGTACTGAATACCATAGGCAGCTGTAACACAGTGGGAAGTATTTTTTAATTTAGAAGAATTAAAAATCAAGGAAAAGATAAGAGCAGGAAAAGAGGTAATTTTTAGTGCCTGCACAAAACCACTATTTGGCCATTTAGCAGATTGATGGGATCTCTATGTGTGCAAGAAGAAAACATACATGCAATTTACTTCCCAGTCTAAATGTTACCTATTTTACATTTTACTGAATCTGGAGGTGAGGGATGATAGAAACCAGGAAGGAAGCTTGTGATTTTAATAAAAGGAAAATCAAAAGGGCTACTTATTAAGCTGGACATTGGTGCTATATAGGGAAGGACTCTGAACAGGTCAGGACTTCGGGGCCTCTCATTCCATGGACACTGGCAAAATATTCAGGGCTGAGTATCTGGTGAGATGGAAAGGGGACCACATGTGCCCCTGCCTGCCTACCTGTCTAATTCCTTCTCAGGAGAATCCTGAAGTCCCTCCCTCCAAGGAAAGGGGTTGATTTCTGGGGCCAGCTGTAAGGTGGCCGAGCAACTACCAACCAGGGGGTGAGTGTAAAGCCCACAACCGAGGAAGAACCAAAGCAGATCTCACCAAGAGATGGAGGCCCTGTGAGGTCAGGAGATGGAGGGGTGCAGGCTGGAAAGCGGGGGAGTGTTTGGATTTGGCTGGGGTACGGCAGCTGGCTCTGAATGGGAACTGGTGCAAGGTGCGTGGAGGAGGCACAGATGTCTCCTAACCCTTTGGTGCTTCTCTCCCCTAAAGAGTGAGAATAACAGAGGGGAAATGAAATAGGGGTGGAAGTGCAATTATATGGAAGATTTACATTCAGGCATCTTCATCTGCATCCGGCATGCAGCACATATAGTCGGAATTGTCACAAATTTAAACATTAGATGAAGACAAACACAACATTAGATTCAGGGGAAAAAAAAAAAGTCAGAGAACAAAGATGCCAACAATGTCAGGGTTGGACCCATTTCCTTCAAGTCCTCCAGCCATAACTGTAGCATAGCAATACCACAAAGTGCCTAATGGGGGAGCTCCTGCATACATGCTCAGTGCACAGGCTTGGTTCTGAAGGCTTTCCCATCAGTTCTTTACACGTGTTCTCCTGTTTCCAGCTTCCCAGCCTCTCTCGGTCTTGCTATATATTCCTCTTTGCTCATCACTGGGATGGGTCCAGGTTGAAGCTTTGCTTTGCTCAAATCTGGTTATATACACCAGTCACATGCTTTGCACCTTTCCAGGTACATCCCCCTCCTGTATCCTTCTAGCATACAGATCATTTTTCCTGGGTATGGACTCTGTGGAGATGGCTCCTGCATTGGGCTTGCCCCAGTGTAACAAGTAGGAAACCAGGCCTGTGCAATGGGCTAAACAGAAATCACTTTCGTCTTCCGGAATAGCGCAGGCCGCAAGCAAAGCCAAACAGACATTATTATAATGCTTGAGTGTGAACTCCACTGTCCAAATCTCCAGAGTGGGGATCCCTGGAATACGGTAACCATGCTTGCTCCTCACTGGCTCCACCCTGTTCTTTGATACCCAGGACAGGAGATTGCACATCAGTCAGTGCTAAAGAAACGTTTGTTGAGTTAAATTGATAGTTGCTTCCAAGAGTGCAGGCTCTGGAGCTAGAGAGCTTTGGGTTTTAATCCTAGTGCTGCCAAATAATTGGGTCAATGACCAAATTTCAGCAAGTCACATGGCCAATGAGCCCAAGGTTCCAATCTGGAAATGGGGTGATACGTGCCCTGCAGGCATGCCTAGCGCACAGAGATGCTCAGGAAATTTCAGCTACTTTTAAATAATGCAAAGCTGCACCGAATTAGGGATTAGACTGGGTTTTTAAGCCTCAAGGAGCAAAGGTAGTACTGGTGGTAGCCCCAGGGAGCACATTTCTGTTCCACATGAGTGAGTCTTGGCTCTCTGAAGCTGGGATGGGAAGTCTCAAAGACTGGTGTCTTGGTTGGGTGATCCTTTGGGAAGGCTGTTGGAAAGGAGAGTCGAACATACAATGGGTGGCAGGACTAGATAACTTTCAGAGCCCCTCCCAACCCTAAGAGTCTAACACTCTCAATTTAACTGATTAGCCAAACACAGACACACACACACACACACACACACACACACACACACACACACACACACAGTGAGAGAGAGAGAGAGAGAGAGAGACTCATTTTAAGATCAGACCATTGTGTTATTTTCATAATAATTTCCTGATTCTAGTTTCTCTCTTCAATCCTTCACATTGCTGCCAGGATGAACGCACTAACATGGAAATCTGGTCGTCCAATTATAGCACAGATTTTTCAGCCTGGCCATTTATTAATTGGCCTCAACCTACATTCGCACCTGTCATGCTCCCATTCCATGCCTATCTAGCACCAATGTGCTGTGGTCACAGCAAATGACCAGGCATTTTGGGAATACACTGTGTTTGTTCATCTCTCCCTGTCTTGGCCCCTGCTCTTGTTTCCTTTCTCTTTCTACCCTTTCCATCCAGTACAGTCCTACTTATTTTTCAAGATGCTGATCCAATGTCACCTCTTCAAGTGTTCTCCAAGGGCCCCCCATAACCACAGTAGTAATTTGTTTCTCTCTTCCTCCATAGCACTCTGTGCACAATGCCCAATAACACATATTATACTTTTGTTATAACTTATGTCTTCACTGCCACCCCAACCACAGTGTAGGGGCATGAATTGTTCATCTTTGTATCCTCCAAACTTGCACATAGTAGCACTTGTCACTGCTCAAGATGACATTGTAGATGAGTTTCCTGGTTTGTTCAGTCTCCTCTGCTAGACTCTCCGCTTCCTGAGAGCAGGAGCTTACCATGTGTTCTGCTACCTCCCCAGAACTTCGAACAGTGCTGGTACTTTGTAGGTCCTCAATCACCTTTCCTTGAGTGAATAAATGATTGTTAAATGAATTAATGAATGTAAAATTGAGTTCTGTGAATTTGCTTAGCTTAAATTCTGGTGGTTTTCCCACTTTACTCCAGGGAATGGTTCACTGGAATGGTTTATAAAGACTAAGAAAAAAGATAAAAATAGCAGAGTGTGCCTTATTTTCAGTTGCATTAAGGGTAGGAATTTCACATAATTAAGATTTAATGAGAACCAGGTTTGGATAAAAACTATATTAAAAGCGGGCCCAGGATCCTGCCAAGGGCCCAGAATAAATCCCAGTGACCCTCAAAGACTTCAGAGTCTGGGAAAGACAGAAATGAAACAGAAATGTCAGACTGGCGTTAGGACCATACTCCTCTTGCGTTCAGATGTTCCCTGGTCCAGATCTGCCAACACAATGAAACTGGTCCACATAGGAAAGGCTGGCAAAAGTGTCACTGGCCAAAAGGCTTTGGGAACAATCACAAGGCTGTGCTAATTCCAGAACAGGCAAACTCACACAAGAATAGGTTTTCGAATTGCTAAATGGTACTGTTCCTAATGCTTTTGTGTTTGTAGGCAAGGAGAGCAGACTTAGGATACTGCGGGGTTCAAACAATGGTTTAGAGCCTATACTACGACAATGCCCAATTTGTTTTAGTTCAACTCATCTCAAATAATTCAATCTGACAAAAATTTACTGAGCTTCTCGTCACATATGGAATAGAAATCAGATCCCTTTGCAGGCCCAAGAGGCCCTGTAGGATCTGACCCTGCCCGCCTTGGATTCGTCTCTGATTACACTCCCCATTCACTCACTCTGTTCCAGCCTCCTTGCTGGTCCTGGCACGTGCCAAGAATGTTTCTGCCCCAGGGCCTTTGCACTTACTGTTCTCTGTCTGGCAAGATCTTTCCTTAGTGGCTTGCTGCTTCACTTTCTTTAGCTCTCTGCTCCAATGCTATCTCCTTAGATAAAACTTCTCTGACCACTCTACCTAAAATAGCACTTTTTGGAAGTTGTCCTTGGTTTAAGTACCCAGTTTGATTTCTCTCTGTGCCACTTCTCTGTGCCTGATGTTTGTATTATTTATGCATTTGTTCCTTTTCTGTCTCCTTTGGTAGAATGGAAGCTCCACAAAGGCAGACATTTTGCCTGCTGTATGGTAAATGCTCTATAAATATATGTTGAATGGATGAAAGAATAAGTAAGTACCTTCTGTGTACCTGGTTCTACACCTGGTGATACTGCAGAGGTCCCAGTACCCAATGAACTCAAGGTCTAATGTGAAAAGCATGAGAAAAGAAGCTATTATGCCACTTTCCAAAAAGCTTCATGATAAAGGAATGCACAAAGTCTAATGAGAGAAGGAAATAGGAGCATCTAAATCAGCCACAGTTGAAGGGAGTGAGTGTGCTGGGAAATGTCGCCCGGAGCCTGGACCAGGGAGGCAGAAGTGTTTGGGAAAAGAATCCAGGCAGAGGGAATGAGGTGAAAAGATGTAGGGCAGTTTCAGGGGATTCTGTATGAATTGGAGTAGCTGAAGGAGTAAGTGGGTGAAGAAGTAAGATGAACCTGATAAATTAATAAATACATGAACGGGAAGAGCAGTTTATGGAGCAGACTGAGCACTTAACTGGTTCCCGATTTATTGACTGCCTCCTTGGAGCAAGGGTCTGTGCTGAGTTTTACGGAGGACACAAGGATTTAAAACCTGGTCTCTGTTGTTCAATGTAGCAAGGAGGTTTACTGTGACTATACATTCCTGACTTTCCAGGGCAGTCCCAATTGCATAAAGTCTGTTTGACTTTTAAAATTATAATTATACTCCTTAATTATACTTGTGTATCTGTTAGATCAGGACTTTTGACTGGTGGACGGGGGCATTAAGTGGCTATCAAGGAAAGAAAAGTAGATAACTCTCATGCAAGGCAGACCATGAGAAGTGCCTTGTGGGATGTTGCTGTGACGTGCTCTGGAGTCTGAAGAGGGACAGTACTTCCAGGGAAGGATTTTACAGGCAGTGGATGCTCAGTGTTTTCAACCAGTTAGTCCTTAGTTTCCTTTTACTAGTTTCCTTTCCTAATCACAAAAATATGCTTTCCCCACCTTGCTGCCCCAGGGTCTGGGGTGTGGCTGTGCAAGGAGAGGGTGGGATTCTATGTAAGGGACTAATACAGAGCAATGGGACAAAAGACTGCAAAAAGAGCTTGCTCCAGGAAGGGAGTTTGAACCTACCAGTGAGAAGAGAATGGAAGCCTGGGAACACATCCACCTTCTTCTGCCAGCACACTTGGCTTAAATTCCTGAGCAGGTCTGAACTTGACTGGCTAACACTTGACCGAATTCCTCACTCTAGTTTGAAAGAACTGAGAAAGCCATCACAGGTGATGCTTCTTATACACACAGAAAACGTAAGATACAGCCACGTTTTAAAATCCAGAATTAGACACAAACAAACACAGCCACCAAACAAACATAAACCTCCTGGAACTGTGGCATCCTCCTCAACTATAGACTTGACCAAGTGTGCGTTCTATGAACTTTGTCCACAGAACAAGCTCAAAACTTGCTTTCTGATGAGGCTGCCGTGCTTCTTTCCATTCTAGAAGCAATCCAGAAAGAGCAGGAGGAGATTCCCAGGGATCCCCAGAGCAGCCCTCTGGTTTCGGTTTGGCCACTCACTGCATAACTTGGGGCAAATCTCATGACTTTTTTATAGTCAGTCTCTGGAGATGTGAAAAGCGATCTTTCCCGCTCCCAGTTTTGTTGTGAGAATAGAGGGAGCTCCTGAGTGTGGAAGTGCTCACTCCAAGAGATTCTGATCATTACTGTTGCTCTAGAAAGCTCGCAGGCCAGGTAGACGCCATTGTTCCCTACACTTCCCATAAGGCCTTGCTTCCTGGAAGAAAAGCAACAGCTGGGATTGGGCTGGGTGAGGCTCCCTCCCAGGGTTCTCCTTTTGCAGTTTCTTCCTCCTACAGGCCACTAGAGGTCCCGTGAATTAACCCCTCAGTTGCTCTACTCCAAGCTGACTACTCTTTTCATAACCATTTCCTCTCCATTGATGTTTTAGTCACACCACTGTGGGTAGTTTTAAAAGAACAGCAATTCGCACACTGGAAACAATTCAAATGGCCACAAACCCTAGAGCCATTAGGCAAATTACGGTACAGTCACACGATGGAATATTCTGCAGTCATTAAGAATGTTTATGCATGTTCTATAGTACAACCAGGAATATGCTGATGGCATGCTATTAAGTGAAATAAAAATAAGACATAAAATTATATATACACAGTGTAACTATGTTCAAAACCCTCCCTATTTGTGTTAAAAAAAGACAAGACAATAAACTAAATAATAATTTTGGCTACCTCAGGGTAGCAGAATTGTAAATAATTTTAATTTTCTTCCTTATATTTTCCTGTAGTTTCCAAAATTTAAAAAACAAGCATATATACCTTTTCAGTAAGAAATAATAATAATAATTGAATTTATAGCACCTTTTATTGTAGGTATAAAAAGATGTAGTCTGTGAGGAGAGCAAAATGGAGGGATGGGGAAAATGTAATTAAATCAATAAAAATCCAGGGAACTGTATACCTGTAGAGGATTTGTTTATGAAGTCAGACTTTGAAGAATGCACATTCAACTCAGATGCCATGTCTACTGGGCAAATGACCAAATTTACTGCCGGGGCTATTTCCCATAACATGTGAAAACCAGTTGTGTGCTAGCAGCTGTCAATATCACTATTTCTGAAAGGATAAAAAAAGAGTGGAAACTTGGAGCAGGGGCAGATGGTTCAAAAGTGGGATGAGCTCAGAGAGCGCTTTCTCTCTGCAGGCCCCTCTGCTCCCAGGCATTTGGGCTCCAGGCTTCCATTGGTTCCTGCCATGCTGGGCCAGCCCTCAGTTTGCACTGGGCAGTTTCAAGGGCTAATATTCGCTAATGTTGTTTTTTCCCCCTGAGTGTTGGCCCCAGACACACAGCATGCACGGGGCTGTCAGTTCCAGGCAAATGAGAGCAACCTGGGGAGGCCAATGTGGCTTGCCTTGGGACCACTCAGGAGAAAGGAGGAGGCCAACTGGTGATCTCTCTCTGGGAGACACTGAGGAGGGCACTCACTCAGCTACGGACTTGTCATCTCTCTTTGGGGCTCTTGCAGGAAGCATCCAGCTGGTCCTTACATCTCTCTCTGCTCCAGTCCCCTGGGGCCAGGTCCTAACTGATCCTTCTCTTCCCCACCCACTCTGTGCCAGTCCTTGTCTGGCTGTCAGAAAGTGAGACAAATGATCAAAGCCCCATCCCTGCTTGTGCAGAGCTCAAAGCCTGGCAGTGGAGACAGACATGGAAGCAAATAATGCCAGAGCAGTCATGGGGACCCATGGTGGGTGGGCAAGAGGATGCACGCTCTGGAACCACAGTGCTGGGGCCCAACCTCCAGCCCCGCCACATCCTAACTTAGCTGTGTGACCTTGGGCAAGCCCCAGAACGTCTGCTCACTCTTCTCATCTGTTAAATAGGCAAAATAACAGTAGCTGAGAGGGTGACTGTGAAATTTAAGTGGAATGCTCTGGAAAAGCTCTCATCACACGGCCTGGCATGAGCTGGCACTCAAGGACTGTTAAAATTATTCACTGAAGGGGTTGTGAACAGAGAAGGCCTTCTGCCAAGGGCACAGGTCAGCAAAGCTTTCACGGGAGAGGTGGGGATGCAGCTGAGTCCTGAAGCATGAGCAGAGGCATTTGGATTTTGCTTATGTTTCTCCCCTGATCCAAACCTTCAACCCTAACCCTGCTGTCAAAGGAACAAAGCCACCCATGACACCTGCAGGACAAAACCCTCTCCCTGACACTTTCAACTCAGGATGATATTCTAAATATTTAACTACTGTGAAGGCTCAGGCACCGATCAACTCCTACAGCCTTAGTGCAGACAGGGCCTCCTGGAGCACCTGCAGGGCCAGATGCCAAGCTGTTGTTGCTGGATGGCAGGGACATCGTGGGGTTGGGAGCACTTGGGGCAGTGGCTTTTTGCCAACCCATAGAGAGAAGCATTTTAATAACTGGTTAAACAGCTGCACCTCTGCAAACCAGCTGATGGGCAGTAGAGCCCCTGTGCTAGTCTGTCTCAGTTGGTCTATGCGTCCCCCACTATCTCTGGATTTCCAGCCTGGAGCCTTTGACAGCTGCTCCTCTCGCCTAGAACACCTTCCCCACTTCCAATCATCAAATGGCTGGTTTTTTTCATCTTTCAAAGTCCGACTCAAATACCGCCTTGCCTGATCTGTCCCACTTCCAGTAGTTCCCTTCTGACACTACACTCTTTCTCCATTCTGGCTGTGCTGGACATGAGCCACGTGAGGCCTCCCGGAGTCCCCACTCCCTAGCAAAGGGCTGGACACACAGCAGCAAAGGTATGGTGGTAAAGGGAGCGGGTTCTGGAGCCAGCCTGCTGGGCCTGAATCCCTGTGCTACCACTTCCAGGCCCTGTGATCTTGGGCAAATTAGCTATCCTCAGCCTCACTTTGTCCATCTGTAAAACGGGGATGACAATAATAATACCTACCTCATGGAGTTATAATGGGGGATAAATGAGTTAATTCACGTAAAGTACTTAGAATGGTGCCTGGCACATACAGAATTCGATGAATATTATCTCTTACTATTATTGTGCTTATAGCTGGCACTTAATGCATGTTTATGGATTGACTAAATGAACGACTGATAAAAGCTTAATAATATATAGAATCAACAATGAAAAACATTAAAATAAAATGAAAAATGAAAGCTCAAGTAATATTGAAGTAAAGATTTAAGAGGCAGCTTCTGAGTTTATTTATATATAATCACGTACTGCATGATAATGACATTCTGGTCAGTAACAAACCTCATATATGATCGTGGTCCCATAAGATTATAATACTGTATTTTTACTGAAGCTCTTCTAGGTTTAGATATGTTTAGATGCACAAATGCCACTATGTTACAATTTCCTACAGTATTCAGTAGAGTAACATGCTATACAGGTTTGTAGCCTGGGAGCCATAGGCTCTACCGTGTAGCTTAGGTGTGGAGGTGAGGCTACACTAGCTGGGTTCATGTAAGTACACTCTGCAATGTTCCCACAATGACAAAATCACCTAATGATGCATTTCTCAGAGTGTATCCTTATTGTTAAGCAACATATCACTGTATACAGCAATTTGTGTCAGAAGATTAACATGTTTCTCAAAGGCTGTCCAATCAAATGGAGTGATTTGATTATCATTATGCCACTTTTTGTTTGTTTGTTTCTTTGAAACAGAGTTTTGCTCTGTTGCCCAGACTGAAGTGCAATGGCACAGTCTCGGCTCACTGCAACCTCAAACTCCCGGGTTCAAGTGATTCTTCTGCCTCAGCCTCCCAAGTACCTGGGTTTACAGGCACGTGTCACCATGCCCAGTTAATTATTGTATTTTTAGTAGAGATGGGGGTTTCACCATCTTGGTCAGACTGGTCTCGAACTCCTGACCTCAGGTGATCCACCCGCCTTGGACTCGCAAAGTGCTGAGATTACAGGCGTGAACCACCATGCCCGGCCCATTATTCCACTTTTATTAGCAATATTTGTTGTGCCTAAGCCAGGGACAAAACTAAAAGGAAAAAGGGAAGATGGAGGGCGATGTATATTAAGGCAAGAATGTTCTTGGCCTTAGATTTTCAGGCATTTCACCTTCACGTGGACTCCTCTGCCCTCTTTCTATACCCTGCATCCTTCTCATCTCATCCCACAGTGGGATGCAGTTGCGAGGGTGAACTCTGCACTCAAGCCTCCTGCCTTTGCATCCCAGTTCTGCTTGGTGATAGCTGTATGACCTGGGTAAGCTACGTAACCTCTCTGAGCCTGAAGTTCCTCATCATCAAGACAGATAGGGCAATCGTGTGGTGGCTCACGCCTGTAATCCCAGCACTTTGGGAGGCCAAGGTGGGTGGATCACCTGAGGTCGGGAGTTCGAGTCCAGCCTGACCAACATGGAAAAACCCTGTCTCTACTAAAAATATAAAAAATTAGCTGGGTGTGGTGGTGCATGCCTGTAATCCCAGCTACTCAGGAGACTAAGGTAGGAGAATTGCTTGAACCTGGGAGGCGGAGGTTGCGGGGAAGCGGAGGTTGCGGCGAGTCGAGATCGCACCATTGCACTCCAGCCTGGCAACAAGAGCAAAACTCTGGCTCAAAAAAAAAAAAAAATTTTTTTTGATGCTGACAGGCTCATAAGAGTCTTGTGAGAAATCAATGAGCTCATGCACTTAGAAGACAGCCTGACACACCATAAACACCTGGCAAAATGAGATGGTGATGATGATGATGGCTGCTTTAAGAAACTCAGCTCTAAGAGGATCAAAACACAGTCATGTGGCATACGTTTCAGTAGGTGAGTTGGTCCCTGGTCTCTACAATGAATCCTTCTCTGTTGCTCTGAGAGTGGGATTTTCAGTCTGTTTTTCTAGAAGGGGGATACTACCTGCATTAAGTCTCTAGTTCAGGGTTGTCCCATAGACGTTTCTGTGATGATGGGAATGTCCTATGCTGTGCAATATGGGAGCCACTGAGCCACACGTAGCTGTCAAGCATCTGAAATGAGGCACATGGTATTTTATTTAATTTGAATCCATTTAAATGTAAATAGCCACACATGGTTAGTGGTGACCATGCTGGCCAGTGCAGCTCTGGTTCCTTAGTCTTTGTGTCATAGAAGTCAGATTTTTTTTTCCCTTTTCCCATGAAATAAAGAGAAGCTGGTATTAGACTAAACTAGATTAATGTAGCAGCCAGTTTAGTGGGATTCCAAAAAGACCCGGACATTGAAATGAACAAGTGCAGCCTATCCATCTGATCAGACTAAACATGCATGTTCCCAGAGAGAGCTGTTTCTTAAACTTGAACCTCACAGCTTGTCACCTATGGTCAGAAACAATTTCTCCCCCTCGGCTGAGAACTCCTGGGCAACCGAGTAGAAGCTGTTTGACAAGCCCTGAAGGCCGGAGGTGTTTAACAGGCCTGAAGCGGGTGAAGTTTAGGATTTGCCCTGATGCTGTCCCCAGGGAGGACATCTGTCAAATCCTGCCTCGCCTTTCCCTGGTAAAGCTTGTCACTCATTTGCCATTCCTGAGCCACGTTAGAGGAGCTGGCTGCATTGTTAGGCTGAGGATGACCATTAAATTGGGATGCTAGAAGCTATCACTTGGCAGCTACTGCTCCAAAGCCTGAGAGTTCTGCAGGCTGGCCATGTCTGACCTTGGGGACCCATTCATGTCAGCAAACTGCAGAGGGATCCAGCCTCGCACGAGGGAAGGGGAGTCGAGGCCCTGCAAGGCTCACTCCAGTCCCCAAAGTCTGAGGAATATTTATAAGCACCTATGACAGGCTAAGCTCTACCAGGGAGACAAAAGTCACTACAAAAGCTGATTTCTTGCCTTTAGGTAACTTGTAAATGGAGGTTGGTTTCGGGTAAGGAACAGAGATAAGACACACGCACAAAAAACGACTATACCTTGTTATTCACAGTGTTGTCCCTGAGCCAGCAGCAACAGCCTCACCTGGGAGCTTGTTAGAAATGGAGACTCTCAGGCCCCACCCCAGTCCTAATGAATAGGATCTCCATTTTAAGAAGATCCTAGGTGATTCAAATCATGAATGCTTGAAAGACTCTGCTGGAATATATATCCAAGCCGTAAACACCATGATGGTGAGAATAATAATGGCCATTATCTATAAAAAGGCTAATGTGTGCTGAGTTTTAAGTGCTTAAAATATATTAACACAAAATTGCTTAATAACAGCCCTCTGAAGTAGATTCTATGATTATCTTCCATTTTACAGATAAGAAAACTGAGGCTCAGAGTGGCTAAGTAACTTATTTAAGGCCACACAGCTCATGAGTATTAGAGCTCTGATATTCACCTAGGTGTTCTGGCTCTAGAATTACAAAAAAAATCTAGAACTATTCTTCCTAAATGATGTACACATGTATTGAAATATCACACTGTACCCCATAAGCATATCAAATATTATTTATTAATTAAAAATAAAAAATGTTCTATGAAGATCCTTAGGTTTCAAATAACATTTTCCTACGAAGCAGCAATTTAGGATCAAAGACTTAATTTTATCATCTGCAGGTGAGGCATAACCTACTTCACAAGGCTGATGTGGGGGTTAAATTAAACTCTGTATGTAAAGTGTCTCACACAGTACATGACACATAGTAGACGCTCACCAAATGTTCAGTACTCTCCATTACCATCCCTTATGCTTCTATTGGGGTTTCAGACACAGTTCTGATCTCTTCCCTCCCTGCTCAGCATCCCTCTCTGAGCTCTTCTGAATTCCTCTTCTCTCTCTCTCTCTCTCTCTCTCTCTCTCTCTGTCTCACTCTCTCAAGACAGAGCCCTGCTCTATCACCCAGGTTGGACTGCAGTGGCACAATCTTGGCTCACCGCTACCTCCACCTCCCGGGTTCAAATGATTCTTGTGCCTCAGCCTCCCGAGTAGCTGGGACTACAGGCATGTGCCACCATGCCTAGTTAATTTTTTGTATTTTTAGTAGAGATGGGGTTTTGCCATGTTGGCCAGGATGGTCTCGCATTCCTGCCCTCAGGTGATCTCCCTGCTTTGGCCTCCCAAAGTGCTGGGATTACAGGTTTGAGCCACCACACCCAGTCTCTTCTGCATTCTTCACTGCCTAGAGGAGAACATCCTGCCGCCTTATCCAGTTTCTCAAACTTCCTTCCAGCTTGGTCTGGGGCTGCATCCAAAGCCTCTTCTGGACAAGGTCTCACTTTCTGTCCACTCACCTTCCTCCCCTGATGGTGCATATTCTGTTCCCTTAGCATGTAGCTCCTGTCCCTATAGTGACCCAGCACTCATTTGACATTTGTGATACTTACAGACTTTCCCCAACGTGCATGACTTTGGGCAAGTTACGCAACCATGTTGCATCTCAGTTTCCTCATCTGTAAAATGGAAAGACGTAAGGCTATCTGCTCCTGACTCAAGGAGTATTGGGAGGACTGAATGAGTTAATACACATAAAGTATTTAGAGCAGGGCCTGCCACATTTGTAAGTGTTCGTCAAAATCTCTTGCGATATCAAAGAAGAGATCAATCTGGATTAAGGGAGTAGAGAATAATCCCCACCATTTATGGATCACCCGCCATGGTGTCAATGATCATGCATGACACTTATGTAAGTTAGTTCAGTTGTCACTGAAACAGCCCCATGAAGTAGAAATTATTATTTCTTGTTCACAGCTGAAGCAACTGAAGCCTTGAGGTCAGACAGCACTTGAATGCAAGAACCAGTACCAAACTGAGGACTGCCTGAGTTGATTCGGCAACATGGCTCTCTGGGCTGGAAGCAGGAATACCTAGGTTTCAGGCACAGCTCTGTTCAGTTCTGCAAGCATTTATTGAGCACTTACTATATGCTATGCACTGATCATTTAGTACAATCTGAAGTGGTAGGGAAGGGTTTCTGGAGGAGGTGATGCCTAAATTGGATCTTGAAGGATGAACTTGAGGTAGCTAGAGGATGGCACAGAGGGGAGGAAGCATTTCAAGAGGGCAAAATATAAGTAAAGGCATGGAGGCACTGCCTTGCAAAGCCTCTGGAAATGTGCTCGTGACTCCAGCCAAGTCCCTCATCACTCTGGGCTTCAGTTTCATTAACTTCGACATGAAAGAAGCGAACTTTCTCTGTTCTAAGATCTCCTTTGACTAAATTTCATGTCCAATGACAGAACAGCCTAATGAAAAGTCATGCTTTCAAAGGCTATCCAATGGAACAAATCAATAAAAGTAGGTGTAGTATCTGCATCCTATATTGTGAAACAAACAAAAACTTTTGTGTGTACGCAGAAAACTAGACTAGAAGGAAATGCCTTATAGAGTCACAGTGCTTATCCCTGGATACAGAGACTAGGAGTCATTCAAAGTTCCTTCTTTATATTTTTTGGACTTTGTCACATTTTATTTAATAAGTGTATTCATTTTATACCCTGGAAATACTAATGAAGATTATGAAAAAAATTCTAGGGACTGGGGATGAGACTTTCAAACTTTGTTTCTTTAAAACCACTGCCCATGGAAGCAAAACAGACTAACGGATAAGAACGCAGACCAGGGCTTAACTCCAAAGGTTGAAGTATTCCTTCTCCAACTTCAGATGTGACCTTGGGCAATAAATCAACTTCAGTTAGGTTAATAAAACCGGGATAAAAACTACTCTGATTTTAAAAATTTAATTCTCTCTGATTTTTCTGAAAATGAAGATTATGGCCGGGCATGGTGGCTCACGCCTATAATCCTAGCACTTTGGGAAAATGAGGTGGGCGGATCACCTGATGTCAGGAGTTTGAGACCAGCCTGACTAACATGGCGAAACCATAGCTCTACTAAAAATACAACATTAGCCGGGCACGGTGGTGCATGCCTGTAATCCCAGCTACTCGGGAGGCTGAGGCATGAGAATCGCTTGAACCTGGGAGGCAGAGGTCACAGTGAGCAGAGATTGCGCCATTGCACTCCAGCCTGGGCAATAAGAGCGAAACTCCGTCTCAAAAAAACAAAAAACAAAAAACAAAAACAAAAAAAACAGAAAAAAAAGAAGATTACAACCCATATTAGAGGTCAGCAAACTTCTTCTGGGAACGGTCAAATAGTATTTTCAGCTTTCTGGACCCTAAAGTCTCTGTCATAACTAAGCAACTCTGTCACAGTGCAAAAGCAGCCACAAATAATATGTAAACAAATGAGTGTGGCTGTATTCCAATAAAACTTTATTTGTAAAAACAGACAGTGGGCCAGATTTACCAGCAGGGTGTTGTTAGCTAACCTCTAGCACATTGATGTAATGGCCCACTCATGGGCTGTAACCTGCAGTTTGAAACATAGTGGAACTACAGCAGTTTTTACCACGGACAGAGGAAATAAATTGCCACAATGCTCAAGTTACAAATGGATCATGTTTCAAAACTTTGCTTTTTGAGTCAATAATTTAGAATTCAACATGTATTTTTTTTTATCCTTAAGAATCATTTACATGGTGGTTGAGATTCCAGGTCTACAGAAAACAGATCTAATATCTCATGTTCTCGCTCTAGCATGTCCCCATTCATCCAGCAACTCTGAATTTCTCCAGAGCCATTAGCCCTGGGCTGGGCATTGTAGGGGACTGTAAAATGAGCCAGACATGATTGCTCCCTCAGGAAGATGAGGAAGTAGCATTCTTCCTCTGAGAATAGACCTTCTGAATCCCTGCTCAGGATACCAGGAATGGCTCTCCTCTCCTCCTTCTTGCTATTGAGGCTTCCAGGGTGTTAGACCAAGGAGTCCTTATATTGGGGTGGTATTTTGGTTCTCAACTGTGATGTGTAAGCCAGTCAGTTGTGACTTGTGTGGCTAATAATGGTAATAAGTGCTGGCCTGTGCAAATGATTCACTTGTGTGTTATTTATTTTTTTTAAAGTAAATTAGCAGAGACTGGGCACAGTGGCTCACATCTGTAATCCCAGCACTTTGGGAGGCCGAGGCAGGCGAATCAGTTGAGGTCAGGAGTTTGAGACCAGTCCAGCCAAAATGGTGAAACCCTGTCTCTTCTAAAAATACAAAAAATATTAGTTGGGTGTGATAGCACACACCTGTAGTCCCAGCTATTTGGGAAGCTGAGGCAGGAGAATCGCTTGAACCTGGAAGGTGGAGGTTGCAGTGAGCCAAAACTGCACCACTGCACTCCAGCCTGGGTGACAGAGTGAGACTCTGTCTCAAAAAAAAAAAAAAAAAAAAAAAAAAAAAAGAAAATTAGAAGAATATAGTGGACTTTGTCAGTTTTTGTTGTTGTTGTTTTTCTTTTCTTTTTTTTTCTTTTAGCTTCCCAGAACCACTGATGATGTTACTTGGTGTTTGGAGAATTTTCCATATTATGAGTCCATGGTTCTACTAGGTAGAAATTCACCTTCCCAGACTCCCTTGTTAGGGTCTAGGCAGGTCCTGTGACATGTAGGGTACGTGGAGCTGATGTGGGTGATGACAGAGACACTCAGTCTTTAGAGGCAACAATGACAGAGGTCCTGTTGGAGTGTTCAATGGCCAGCATCAGTAGTGTAAGGTCCAGTGTCTGTGCCTAGTACCAGTGGCTGTGAGATCTCTGCTAGAGCAGTCCTGGGGTACAATCCCAGGTTATGTAGCCTGGTTATATAGCCTCAAAGCCTGGATCTCTGGCTTCAATGCCCACCAGAAGTCTTATTAAGATCCAGTAAACATTTAGATTCATGGGACTATTATAGGCCACCCTGGGTCCAGCAGGACAGTATCAGATATTCTTTCAGTGGGAGTCCCTGCAGCACTTTGCCCAGTCATCAGGAGCTTATCTCCTGTCCAGGTGACATGCAGGTGCAAGGAGCTGAGATCCACATGGGTGATTGTGGGAGCTGCCCTGCCCTGGTTTGCAAACCCCAATATCTCTTGTAACAACTCCATAGCAATAGCTTCCAAGGTCTCTTCAAAGGACACAGCTAGTTACAAGAGTCCATAAATTAAGGGAAGTCCAAAGCTCTGGGTCTTTATCAAGTATTTCTGGTACCTCCAGGCCAGATGTAATTTGTCAATCTTGGATCATTCTGACCATAAGCAATGTTTCCCAGAAACATAGTTAACACTGCAATTTTTATAAGGTTTCCTCCAGGGGAACAGAGCTAGAGAGTTAATTCAAGGTCAAATTTTCTGCAGAAGGGGAAAAGATTTGTTAATCTTCTACCCATACTGGGCCTCCCAGAGGTTTTCTTCCTGCTTTAGGTGTCATGAGAGGTTCAGCTTTTGCAACTAAGTATCCTGACTGGTAGTGCTGTTTGCATCAAGGATACCTCTACTCACTTGCATTCTGATTTACATTCCTTAGTGGAAAAGAACAGAGTAGAGCTATAACTAACACACTGGACTTATTGCGTAACTGCAGGTATGTCCATAGGAGTAAGTTGAAGTTTGAATCTCGCTTGTCACATACATCACAGAGATAAAAAATGTTAAGATGCAATGTGTTGGGGTGAGCTTTTGGTAGCATGAGTATCATGGAACATGTATTTGGTTGTCATTCACTGCTAATGTCTGCTATATCTGCTTTATTAACTCTGTTTCTTCAAGTGTAAATTCTTCCATTTGCTAAGATTATTTTGTTTCACATTATTAGTTTTCCTCAAACAGTTGGTGATTGGTGATTGTATACCCACGTTTGTAGTTGAAAATCCCCTGGCAGACATTTCCCTGATATAAATGTCTGTACATTCTGTTTGCAAAAGGAACAAGAGCTACCACTACCTAGAAATAAATTCTGGTTTGTTTTCAGTGAGACTGGAAGAAGGCAGAACTACTTAATTGTCTAGTCTTCCAAGTGAAGCTGTGCACAGTTACCCCAGGCATTACCAGATAGCTACCTGAGGCAACAAAATACTCTCATTTATCCTACTATTTTTTTTTTATCTTGTGGTAATAAATTACTAAAATCATCCATGGCCAAAGACATCTAGGAATCACTGATATTTCCAGTAATGATACAGGTGAGGGAAACCTTAGTCTAGATTGAGGACGATTCTTTTTGAAAACAGTACCCTCACATGGCTCCTTCTATCAAAATTAAGGTGTTTTCACTTATCATTACTATTTGGAAAATAAATATCACTAATTGTAAATATTACAAAATTTGTCTGAGTTTTTTAAAATAAAAATATCTGAGGTATCTGAATGATTTTAGAAGCTCAAGAAATAGGAGCCAAAGTTCTGGAAAAACTTAAACTACAGAAATCTCACACTGGCACTGAGCTTCTTCAAAATTCCACAATGAAAAACGAAACTATCCAAAACAAATGGAGCAACTCCAAAGCTGTGCCCACATGAAATGGCAAAATGGCGCATGCAGGCCTACTTCCAAATACTTCAGCCAAGAAACGCTGTTCTCACAAGAAGGGATGGTTTGAGGCATAAAATAATCCATATTTCGCCAATATTTCCCAGGATGTCTGTTGGGCACAGATGAAAACAAATAATATTCAGCCCCTGTTCTTGAAGAGCTTATAGTCTAGAGGAAAACCATATAAGCATCATGGCCCTACCTGACTTTGTCAGAATAAAGATAGTCAAGGAGATGATACTGTTTGATAGATTTGCAGAATAAAAAGGACGCACACACACACACACACACACAGAGAGAGAGAGAGAGAGAGAGAGAGAGAGAGAGAGAGAGAGAGAGAGGAGAAAGAAATAACTCCAAATTAGAGTTCTAACTTCTACTGGAAATTCTCATTTGGAGGCTTTGGTACAGAGCTGGTGTAAATAAACACTTGACTGAAAACAGAGGGCCCCTCGCCTCTGAAGTTCTTCCGCTTGTGTTTTCCGGTGCTAAACACTAAAACCTATTCCATCAGGGAGCAGGAAGAAATAACGATCCCTCTGGAAAGAATCACAGGCAGGTTTTCTTTAAGGACAATGAAAACAGCATTTTAGAGCCCCCAAAATATAATATAAGTGACTGTTTTAGGGAGGAAGGGGGTTCCCCTCGTGCCAGGCATGGCACCGGATGTCTTAGCTACAATGTCTAATTCATTGCTTACATCAGTCTCATGAGGATGGTTGTGTTCTCACTTTACGAAGGACAAATGCAGTTTCAAAGAGGTGAAATAACAGAGCTACAAGAAGCCGAGCTGGGATCCAAATTTAAAGGACTATATGACTTCCAATCCACATGCTTCCCAGAGGATCACACTGAACAGAACATGGAAAATGCTAAGTTCCACTTTGTCTTTTGTGCTGACTCCTGAAAATTCAACCAAAGAGGCATGGAAAGAACGAGATAAATGGCTCTAACAAATTCTGGGACATGTTCTCATTGCTCTCCTTCCCTGCTCATGCCTCTTTAAAGCTTGTCCCAGAAGGTTTGGAAGCGTTAGAGGGTCCTTTTTGACTGCCAGCCACTCCAACTACACTCTCAGTCCAGAAGGAGATTCAAGAGGGAAAATGGACACTGTGTAATAGAAAGTATAATGGGAGCTGGGCAACTGTGCTGAGCAGGAGTGGGAGGATGTCACATCGTGAGACTTCCATTTTAGAAGTTTCGCTGTGAGGAAGATGGAGCTCGTCAGAGGGTGGTGGTGGTAGTTGTTGTTGTTGCTCTTCTTCTCTTTCTTTTTCTCCTCCTCCTCCTCGTGGTGGTGGTTGTTGTTGCTCTTCTTCTCTTTCTCCTCCTCCTCCTCCTTCTTCTTCTTCTTGCTGTTCTTCTCGTTGCTGTTCTTCTTCTTGTTGCTCTTCTTTTTCTTCTTCTCCTTCTTCTCCTTCTTCTTCTTCTTCTTCTTCTCTTCTTCTTCTTCTTCTTCTTCTTCTTCTTCTTCTTCTTCTTCTTCTTCTTCTTCTTCTTCTTCTTCTTCTTCTTCTTCTTCTTCTTCCTCTTCCTCTTCCCCCTCCCCCCCCCTTCCCCCCTCCCCTCCCTTTCCCCCCTCCCCCTCCCTCTCCTTCTCCTTCTTATTCTTCTTCGAGACAAGGTCTTACTTTGTGACCCACGGTGGAGTACAGTAGTGCAATCTCAGCTCACTGCAGCCTCGACCTCCCAGGCTCAAGCAATCCTCCTGCTTCAGCCCCTTAAGTAGCTGGGACTACAGACAAGCACCACCACACCCAGCTAATTTTTATATTTTTCGTAGAGATAGGGTCTTGCTATGTTGCCCAGGCTGGTCGGTCTGGAACTCCTGATCTCAAGTCATCCACGTGCCTCGGCCTACCAAAGCGCTGGTGTTACAAGTGTGAGCCACTGTGCCCAGTCTTGGTCAGAGGATTTTTAAATTTAATTTAAATTTATTTTGGATGGAATCTCACTCTGTCACCCAGGCTGGAGTGCAGTAGCATGATCTTGGCTGACTGCTACCTCCACCTCCTGGGTTCAAATGATTCTCCTGCCTCAGCATCCTAAGTAGCTAAGACTACAGGTGTGTGCCACCATGCCCAGCTAATTTTTTGTATTTTTAGTAGAGACGGGGTTTCACCAAGTTGGCCAGGCTGGTCTCAAACTCCTGACCTCAGGTGATCCACCCACCTCAGCCTCCCAAGGTCAGAGGACTATTAAAGCTTACACGCAGGGAGACCATGTAGACATCAAAAGTAGAAACTGAAGTAGAAAAGATGGGGTCCTGAGCATACAGTGGCAGTGGTCTAGCGGGGAAGGAATAAAGAAATCTCACTGATGCAGCCTCAATAAGACCTGCTGACCAGCTGGAGATGGTGAGGGAGAGGAAGGAGTGCCAGTCAAGTCTCAGTTTTCTGACCAGGGCGATGAGGCCAATGGTGGTACCATTCTTAGAGCCTGGGGAGAAAGGAGGAATGGTGGGTTTTGGGGGAGAGATGAAGGCTGTAGTTTTGAAGTAGTCTGAGCTCTCCAGATGGAAATGTCCCATGGGCACTTAGATCAATAGGTTTGCTCATTCTTTGATTCTACAAATATTTGTGGACTTCCCATTCTGCTCCAGATGTTGAGTTTGGCATCAACTGAGGAGTGATGGCCAAAACAGATGTGTCCTCTGCCTTCATGAAGCTTTACAGGCAATAAATAAACACAGAAATACACACATAGTTACAAATTACAGTAAGTGTGAGGCAGAAAAGAATAAGGTGCTAGGAGAAGAAGAATCAGCCTGCAAGTATGAGACCTGACAGTGGAAACTGGAAGTCGGCCGAGTGGGATGAGAAGGTTCTGGAGCTCAGAGGAGGCAGTGTCTAGCCGCAGCAGGGAGAGGGGCTCATCTGCATGGAGGTGGGAGCAGGAGATGACATGAGAGAGCTGAGCTGCTGGACAGCTGCACTACTGGACAGGCTGTCGGGGCTGGGGGTGAAGAGCTAGACACCCCATAGCTGAGGCCAGTGGTTTCCATTCTCTCAACTCTTAGCATTTATACCCAGAGACAGCAAAGTTTCGGTGTGTCTGAACGATTATTTTTTGGCTATGGGCATCTTACCACTTCTCCATTTTGGGCATGTTTGCACGTGAAAATATGCACAAGGTACTGACTGATTTGTTGTGGATGGCGGGAGACCTGAGTAATTTAAGGAGTTAATTTCCTGATTAAGTTAACTCCAGACTGGATTGAAATATTGGTGTTAAATTGGGATTCTTAAAGAAAAAGAAGAAGTAGCCTGGCATGGTTGCTCACTCCTATCCCAGCACTTTGGGAGGCTGAGGCAGGAGGATTACTAGAGCCCAGGGTTTGGAACCAGCCTGGGCAACATGGTGAAACCCTGTCTCTACAAAAAAAATGCAAATATTAGCTGAGTGTGATGGGGCGTGACTGTAGTCCCAGCTACTTGGGGGGCTGAGGAATGAGAATCACTTGAGCCGGGAGGCAGAGGTTGCAGTGAGCAGAGATCATGCCACTGCACTCTATCTAGCCTGGGTGACAGAGTGAGACTCTGTCTCAGAAAAAAAAAAAGAAAAGAAAAAAAGAAACAGCAATCTCCATGTAGCCTATGTTCCATCCTTTTCCCTTAACTGAAAGCCAAGAGACATGGTTTTGTAAGAGAGCCCAATTCAGCCCCAATGCATCTGGCAGAAACAGAGCATCCAACGAGCTTTTCAAAACCACTTGGCACCAAGTAACAGAAAGGAAAACTGTAGGAGCCCAAGTTGGGAGTCGTTCAGCTACATGCAGAGCATATCTACAACAACAATAATAAAATTTAACATTTATTGAGCACCTACTATGTACTGGGCACTGTTCAATTTATTTAATTTTCAAACAACCCTATGTAGGATTTACTCTTTGTATCCCTATTTTGCGGATGCCTTTCCCAAGGATCCCCAGCTTTTAATTAGAAGAGCCTAGATTTGAACCTAGGCAGTCGGGATCACAGAGCCTGCTCTCTTAACCACTCTTTCTGATAAATGGGTCACACCTACAGTACTTAAGAGTAAATGGGTCTGTATGGAGGAGGGGCCTGATTCATCAGGCACTGTGGGGAGAGGATCTATGAACCCGTTGCTAAAGGAAGTGGGGAGGCAGAGAGAAGGCCTCCAGGCAGTCTCCGGGTCCTCTCCCAGTTCCTTCCTTCCCCATGAGGATTTGGCTTCAAAGAACAGTCACACTGCCTCCCCCTGGGCAATCAAGCCCCTTGCACACCTGAGAGGCCCACTTCTGGCTGAATAGGTGCTTCTGGTTCTCCCGGGTCCCAGGGCAGCCAGGATGAAAGAAGATGAAGATAACTCCCATGCGAGGCGGTGGCGTCCTCCAAGACTGCCTTCATGAGGAAGCCACTTTCACTGCAGAGGCCCTTACCCCTCTGGAATTTGCAGACCCACTTATCTGACAGGCCAGTTTTATCCTAAACAGAACCAGCCCTGTAAAAACCCATTTCAAGGACCCCCACATAGGTCTAAGATACCCACTCAGGGTGCAAAGTTCCCACCGGACCACTCTGGCAAGTTTTAGGAAGTGAGTCCTTTCTACCCCCATCATCCTCCCCATTTGGACACTTGCCCCACCCTGGAGGCAGTACCCACCCACCACAAGGCAAGGCATTTCTTACCTTTCCACCTGGAGGTTGACTTTGGAAGGCTCCACATTGGGGTTTTCCCATTCCATTTGCGGGCAGTGCATGAAATAGCAAAGGGTGTACAGGGCCTCCGGCTCCCAGTACAGCGCCCCCTGCTTGTGGTGCAGGGGGGTGCCATTGCCGTGGTGCTTGGCATTGAGGGGCTGCAGGTGATGCATTGCACGGGACACCAGGTCACCTGTGGACAGAAGGAAGATTTCAGATTTCCAGGCAGCCAACACTGGCAGAGAAACTGTACCTGAAGATCTCTGTAGAGACTCTGGTCCTTGCAGTCCCTTACTTAAATGAAATAGTCCATGAGACCTTGAAGTTACATACCAAGCAGAGAGGAATGGATTCATTTATTTGGCATAGGAGGGTTTACTGAATCTGGGGTGCTGTTTCAAGCACAGAGGGCTGCTAAGATCATTTTAACCCTGCCTTTCTGGAACCCAATGTTTCTAACAAGGCGCAGGAAGCTCTTTGAGTCCCATTCCTGAGTACTGCCTCCCTCGCCTTGTGACACACCCTCTATGTTGTGGCCAACACTGCTTTAATGGTAGTCATAAGAATGGGCTATGCTCTCTCTTGCCCCTGAGCCTTGTGCATATGCTATTCCCTCTGCCCAGAACATTCTCTCCCTCTTCTTCTCCAGGCTAACTCCTACTGATCATCCAGGTATCTGCTTATAAATTAATTCCTCTAGGAAACCCCCTCTGGAGTCACCCCTGCCTTGACTTGGTTATCACACTGTACTTTTCTTTTTTTTTCCCTTTTTTTTTTTTTTTTTTTTTTGAGATGGAGTCTCTGTTGCCCAGGCTGGAGTGCAGTGGCATGATCTCCACTCACTGTAACTTCTGCCTCCCGGGTTCAATCGATTCTCCTGCCACAGCCTCTTGAGTAGCTGGGACTACAGGTGCCTGCCACCACAACTGGTTCATTTTCGTAATTTTAGTAGAGATGGTGTTTCACCATGTTGGCCAGGCTGCTCTCGAACTCTTAACCTCAGGTGATCTGCTCGCCTCTGCCTCCCAAAGTGCTGGGATTACAGGCATGAGCCACCATGCTTGGCCCTATAAAAGTAAATTTGATGACAACAAAACAGTGTACAGTTCACCCTTGAACAACACAGGCTGGAACTCCGTGGATCCACTTATATATGGATTTTCTTCCACCTCGGCCACCCATGATACAACAAGACCAACCCCTCCTCTTCCTTCTCCTCCTGGGCCTACTCAACATGAAGATGACAAGGATGATGACCTTTATGATGATCCACTTCCACTTCATTAATAGCAAATATATTTTCTCTTCCTTACGGTTTCCTTAATAATTTTTTCTTTTCTCAAGCTTACATATTGTAAGAATATCATATATAAGAATATAACATAAAATATATGTTAGTGGGCTGTTTATGTTATCAGTAAGGCTTCTGGTCAACAGTGGGATATTAGTAGTAAGTTTTTGGGGAGTCAAAAGTCACACAGAGAGTTTTGACTTCACGAGGGTTCAGTGCCCTTAAGTCCCACATTGTTCAAGGATCAAATGTAATTAATTTCTAGCTGAATTCTGGCCCTGTTTTCCTTTTTATAAATAACAGGTGTTAGAGAAGTGTTAAGGGCTCATATCAAATGGAGCCTTTCTTTTTAAAGTAATTAATATTCAAATGAATTTAAAATAATCACTCTATAATCAATATTATTTAATGCACTGGCCCTGTCCCACTTATAATCCTCTCATGCACATCAGAATCTGTTGCATACCTCAGGAGACAGTTGACTAAGATATCTGTGATGTTTAATTTTTTTTTTTTTTGAGACAGAGTCTCGCTCTGTTGCCCAGACTGGGGTGCAGTGGCGCGATCTCGGCTCACTGCAACCCCTGTCTCCTGAGTTCAAGCGATTCTCCTGCCTCAGTCTCCTGAGTAGCTGGAATTACAGGCATGCACCACCACTCCCGGCTAATTTTTTTGTATTTTTAGTAGAGATGAGGTTTCACCATGTTGGCCAGGCTGGCCTCGAACTCCAGACCTCAGGTGATCCACCTGCCTTGGCCTCCCAAAGTACTGGCATTACAGGCGTGAGCCACCAGCGCTTGGCCGGTGATGGTAAATTTTATGTGTCAACTTGGCCAGGTCATGGTACCCAGTTCTTTGATCAAACACTAGTCTAGATGTTGCTCTAAAGAAGCTTTTTTTTTTCCTTTCCAACTTTTATTTTAGGTTCGGGGGTACACACGTAGGTTTGTAACATGAGTAAACTGCATGTCACAGGGGTGTGCAGATTATTTTGTCACCAGGTAAACAGCATAGTACCAGACAGGTAGTTTTTCAATGTTCATGCCCCCTCATCCCCTACCCTCAGGTAGGCCCTAGAGTCTATTGTTCCCTTATGAAGGTATTTTTTAGATGTGGTTAACATTTAAATCAATAGACTTTGAGAAAAGCAGATTACCTTCCACAATGTGGGTGGGCCTCATCCAATTAATTGAAGGCCTTAAGAGAAAAGACTGAAGTTCCCCGAAGGGGAAAGCATTCTGCCTCCAGACTGCAACATCTTCTACTAGAATCTCCAGCCTGCTGGCCTGCACTGCAAAATTTTGGACTTGCCAGCTCCCATAATCACATAAGCCAATTCCTTAAAATAAATGACTTTCTCAGTCTTTCTACAGAGAAAGAGAGAGAGAGAGAAATCCTGTTGGTTCTGTTTCTCTGGAGAATGCTGACTAATACAATATCTGACATGATGCTAGCCCCTGTTGGGGGGATGTGTCTTCCCCATCCCCTCTCATTGTTCAGCTGAAACCAGGCCTTTTTATCTCACCCCTTCTCCACCATCCTGCTGTACATTTCAACGTGACACATTTACCTAACATCCAAACTCGAGTAAGTGAGGCAAAGTGAGAGGCAGGAGTTGCTCTTCCAAAGGCTTAGGACTCATCTCCTGGCTTCCTGTTTCCTGCCTGAGGGAGGGGCCACTACTTCAAAAGATGACTGACAAGAGGACTGTTCACCAGCTTTAGGGGGGTTGACTATGGGAATGAGGTTCACAGAGCTCTTGATTGATTGACTACAGATGCAGCCTTAAAGTCCTTCTCAAGACAAGATTCCAAGCAGCTACTATTTTTTTCTCTTTTTTTTTAAGAGACAATCTGTCACCCAGGCTGGAGTACAGCAGGGTGACCATAGCTCACTGCAGCCTGAGCTCAAGTGATCCTCCCACCGAAGCCTCCCAAGTAGCTGGAACTACAGTCACAAGCCACCATGTCTGGCTATTTTTTAATTTTTAATTTTTAATTTTTTGTAGTGGAGATGGAGTCTTGCTTTTGTACCCAGCCTAGTCTTGAACTTCTGGCCTCAAGTGATCCTCCTGCCTCAGCCTCCCGAAGTACTGGGATTATAGGAGTGAGCCACAAGCAGCCCCTATTTCTAATAGGAGTTGTCAAAACAATGGAAAGCTCTATGTTATCTAAGTCCTAAGGCTTTGTTAGGACAGCCTAACTAGACTATAATCCACTGAGCTCAGTGCCTGGCCAACAGATCAGGGCCTTGAGCAGATGGCAGCAGAGGGTATGATGGTTAATTTTAGGAGTCAACTTGACTGGATTAAGGGATACCTAGATAGCTGGTAATACATTATTTCTGGGTGTGTCTGTGAGAGTGTTTTCAGAAGAAACTGGCATTTGAGTCAGTGGGCTGAGTGAGGAAGACCTGGCCTCACCCAATGTGGGCAGGCACCATCCAAGTGGCCAAGACCTGGATAGAACAAAAAGGCACAGGAAAGGTAAAAATTTTTTTTTCTCTCTCTCTCTCTCCTGGAGCTGGAACACTCTTCTCTTGCCCTTCCACCTCCTGCCATATGAGGACATGGCAACAAGCCACCATCTTGGAGGCAAAGAGAGCCAGACCACTTGACCTTGACCTGGCTGGCATCTTGATCTTGAACTTCCCAGCCTCCAGAACTATGAGAAAATACATTTCTGTTCTTTATAAATCTTCCAGTCTCAGAAGTTTTGTTAGAGCAGCACGAATAGACTAACGCAGGGGGTTACATCCTTACATCTGTCTGCATCTTCACATACCCAGGCCTGAGCCTGCCTCTCCACTCTCCATTTCTCACAGCTGGAAAATTCATCCAAGAAAAATTTTAAAAGCATCAAGGAAGGACATTCTTTTTTAGAGGCAGATCACAGGGAAGACACAAGGGCAGCTGCAGATGGAAAACGTGGGGAACTACTGCTGAAAGTTAGGTAGGGGTCAGAGGAAAGAGTTCAAATCTCAGCTCTAGCCTGTGTAAACACAGGTGAGTCACTTAACCTCTCAGGTGAGGAATAATCTTCACCTCTCAGGTGGTTATGAGGGTTAAGTGCAAAATGTGCAAATGCCTGGCACACTTGGCATTGAATAAGCAGTTCTCCTGGGCTCATGGCCTGCCTGCTCTTCCTCCTTTCTGAGTGGTGAGACCAGGATGCTGGGTACATGGGACAGAGAGGGGTAGTCCTGCCAGCACCCTGAATCCTGAGCACCTGATATGCTGCTTCATGCTGGGATTGACTTTTTAGGACTCTACACTGCAAAGCTGCTCACCCCTGGGGTCCCTTTGGGCACTGAGATCCCTAGCTGCTACTGCTTCCTTTTTCTCTCCATTCTCATCTTTTAGAGATTGCACGCCCTGGGAGGAAGAAAAAAAAGGAAGTTAAGCTGGGTGCCTGCCTCCAGGCATTCACATCACTGTAGCCTAGTAAGGGGAAGCTCCAACCACTGGTCAGAATAAGAGCTGCCAATCAGTGAAAGTTGGGAAGGGATCTAGAAGAAAACTCATAGACAGAGGCCTGGGGTAGGATCAGGCACTGTGACAATGTTTTTGATTTTCCGATGAGGACAGTGACCTAGAGTAGAGGAAAAGGAGACAGCAGAGGTAGAAGCCCCAATAGGCTGAGCACCCACCACGTCTCCGGGCATTTAGACACGTTTTCTGATTTGATTTATATAAGAGCCACATGAGGGGGGAATTATTATATCAATTTCAGAGATGGGAAAATTGAGGGGGGAGGCAACTAGCCCAGGTGTCACTCAGCAAGTGGCAGACTGTGACTCCAACCTGGAGTTGCACATACAATGTTGGCTTGTGTTGTCACTACAACACAGTGCCTCCAAAAAGCCACAAATCTAGAATCCACTTTTGGGTGGGGCCCTTAAAAATTCTGATGAAGAGTCTGAGGCTTAAATCCCAAAATTCTCCCAAAGTCGGTGCCATCACACACTCCAGATGGGGCCCACTTGGTGGAGTGGGGGCTCCGGAGATTGGTCGGCCTCTGCTGATGGAGCAGAGCTTCCAGCTTGGGGTTCTCAGAGTCTGTCCCATTGGTGTCTGTCTGGAGGACAGCGGGGTGGCAGATGGGTCAACCTGCATAAGTGACCAAGGAGGCTGTGAGAAATCACCGAGCAGGAAGAGCCTGGAGGGGTGGAAGAAGCAACTCAACAATGAGGGAGGCCCGGAAGGAAGCTGGTGCCGAAATCAACAGAAGCCTGGCTTCTCTGATCAGACTTCCTGCCTGGCCCCTGGCAGAGCTGAAAGAGCTGCTCCCTGAAAGCTGTGAAAAGGAGGAGGAGCTCAGGCAGCTGAGCTCTGGGGTCACCTGAGGAGGCTAAGGTGGATGACAGCAAACCAGCAGCTAGTGCTTCCTGTGTGCAGGATAATTCTCAGCACTGTATAACTGTTATACCGATTTAAGTGCCACATGATCCAATGGGGCAGGTCCTGCTAGCATATTCATCTCACAAATGAGGAGAGTGAGGCACAGAGAACTAATAAAAGTACACTGCCACTGAGTCCAAGAACTGGCCTGGAAGCTGCTGCCATCTGGCTCTCCCCTACACCACACTGCCCCGTGAAGGCAGAGGTCTTCATGCCCTGGGGGCAGCGCTGACACAGTGAGGCCTCCGGAGATCCCAAGCTGCTTCTGCATCCCCAGGGTTTTGGCAGAACAGCTCAGCATCCCTTCCACTGGTGTCTGTTGGTGGTGGCATTCTTGGTGGGCATAGAGTGGGGAAGAGCTGCATAGACCATGGAGGCAGGTTGATGCCAGTAGCTTTGGAGAGGCCTGGAGACTTCCCAGTCCTGCCCTTGGCTGGGAGGTCAGGGTCCTCCAAGGCAGCCCCAGCCATAGGCTCATGCAGGTTCACAGGAGGCCAAGGCTGCAGGCTGTGGGCAGCCCCAAGCTGGGCCACAGCCTGGCAGGAAGAAGTGGTGGTTACACATCAGATGCCACCTGGGGACTCTGAAAAACTGTGGGGCGCAGAGGCTGGAATTCCTGTGAATCTGCATTTAGAGGGCAGAGTCTGAGAAGCTCTGAGGCTGGCCAGATCTGAGGTGGACCTGGCCTCCACTGCCCCCGGAGAGAAGCAGTTTGAAGGGTGTGGGCTGCCTGGTAGCTGAGCCATGTTGACACTCACTGTTCTCTGGGAGGAAGGCTGTGCTGCAGACAGCCTGGAGTGAGCAAAGGAGGGCGGAGGGAAAGCCAAGGGGGAAGGCTGCCATCAGGAAGATGTGAGAAGCAATTCTATTTCTTTTTCTTCCTTTTTAGTTGACACATAAGAATTGCACATATTTATGGAGTACACAGTGATATTTTGATACATATACATAATGTATGATGATCAAATCAGGGTAATTACCATACCCATCACCTCAAACATTTATCATGTCTTTGTGCTTGGAACATTCAAAATCCTCTCTTCTAGTTTTCTGAACATATACAATACATTATTGTTAACTATATTCACCCTACAGTGGCATAGAACATTAGAACTTGGTTCTTGATCTAGCAATAATTTTGTAGCTATAACCAACCTCTTCCTATCCTCTTATCCCAGCTACTCTTCCCGGCTTCTAATAACTATAATGTTAGTCTCTACTTCTATAGGCTCAATTTTTTTATGATTCCATATACGAAGAAGATCATGTGGCATTTATCTTTCTGTGCCTGACTTATTTTATTTAATATATCGTTCTCCAGTTTCATCCACGTCACCATGAAGGACAGGATTTCATTTTTAATGGTTGAGTGGTATTCCATTGTGTATATATACACATTTTCTTTATCCATTCATCTGTTGATGAACTCATCATAGGTTGCTCCATATCTTGGTTTTATAAATAGTGTTACAATAAACATGAGGGTGCAGACATATCTTGGATATACTAATTTTTGTTCCTTTGGATAAATGCCCAGTAGTGGAATTGTTGGATCATATGGCAGTTCTATTTTTAGTTTTTTGAGGCTCCTCCACACTGTTCTCCATAATGGCTGTATTAATTTACATTCCCACTAATAGTGTGTGAGGATTCCCTTTGCTCTACATCCTTGCCAGTATTCGTTATTTTTTCTTTTTGATAACAGCCATTCTAACTGGGGTGAGATATCTCAATGTGGTTTTGATTTGCATTTCCTTGATGATTATTGATGTTAAGCATTTAAAAATATACTTGTTGGCTGTTTGTATGTCTTCTTTTGAGAAATGTCTATTTAGATCTTTTGCACATTTTAAAATCATATTTTTATTTTTATTTTATTTTTTTTTGCGGTTCAGTTCCTTGTCTATTCTGGACATTAGTCCTTTGTCAGGTGAATAGTTTGCAACTATTTTCTCCCACTCAAAAGGCTGTCTCTTCAATTTGTTAATTTTGTTTCCTTTGATGCACAGAAGCTTTTTCATTTGATATAGGCTCATTTATCTATTTTTGGTTCTGTTGCCTGTACTTTTGAAGTCTTACCTCTAAAATGTTTGCCTAGACCAATGTCCTGAAGCATTTCCCCTATGTTTTCTTCTAGGAGTTTTACATTTCAGGCCTTGCATTTAAGTCTTTATCCATTTTGAGTTGATTTTCATATATGGTGAGAGATAGGGATCTGGTTTCATTCTTCTGGATATGGATATCCAGTTTCCCCAGCACCATTTATTGAAAAGAGTGTCCTTTCCCTAATATACATTCTTGGTCCCTTTGTTGAAAAATCAGTTGGCTGGAAATACGGATTTATTTCTGGGTTCTCTATTCTGTTCCATTGGTCTATGTGTCTGTTTTTATACCAACACCATGCTGTTTTGGTTACTATTGCTTAGTATACTTTGAAGTCAAGTAGTATGACGCCTCCTCTTTTTGCTTAGGATTGCTTTGGCTGTTTAGGTTTTTTTGTGTTTCCATATAAACCTTAAGGTGTCTTTTTTCTATTTCTTTGAAGAATGTCATTGGTGTTTTGATAAGGATTGCACTGACTGTAGATTTCTTTGGGTAGGATGGTAATTTTCCAATATTAATTATTCCAAACCATAAGCATGGAATGTCTTTCCATTTTCCGTGTTCAATTCTTTCATCAGTGTTTTGTAGTTTTTATTGTAGAGATCTTTCACCTCCTTGGTTAAATTTATCCCTAGGTATTTTTTTTTGTAGCTATTGTAAATGGGATTGCTTACTTGGTTTGTTTTTCAACTAGTTTGTTATTGGCATATAGAAACACTACTGATTTTTGTATGTTGATTTTGTATCCTGCAACTTTACTGAATTTGCTACTCAGTTCTAACAGTTTTTTGGTGGAGTCTTTAGATTTTTCTAAATATAAGATCATGCCATTTGCAAAGAGGGGCCATTTTACTTCCTGTTTTTTGATGTGGATGCCATTTCTTTCTCTTGCCTAATTGCTTGTTAGGGCTTCCAGTACAATTCGAATAAGAGTGGTGAAAGTGGGCATCATTGTTCCATTTCTTAGGGCAAAGCCTTTCAGACTTTTCCCCATTAAATATAATGTTATTTGTGGGTGTGTCATATATGGCCTTCACTGTGTTGAGGTTTGTTCCTTCTATGCCTAATTTGTTGACAGTTTAGGGATGTTGAATTTTGTCACATGCATTTTCTGCCTCTATTGAGATACTCACATGGCTTTTATTCTTTATTCTGCTGATGTGATGTGTGTGTTTATTGATTTGCATATGCTGAACTATCCTTGTATTTCTAGGATTCATCCAACTAGATTATGATGTATTATTTTGCCAATGTGCTGCTGAATTTGCTTTGCTAGTATTTTGTTGGGATTTTTGCACTTATGTTCACCGAGGATATTGATCTATAATTTTCTTTTTTGTTGTGATTTTGTCTGGTTTTAGTATTAGGATAATATTGGCATTGTAGAATGAGTTAGGAAGAATTCACTTCTCTTCAAGTTTTTTTGGAATAGTTCGAGAAAAATTAGTGTTAATTCTTCTTTAAAGGTTTGGTAGAATTCAGCAGTAAAGCCATCCAGTCCTGGGCTTTTCTTTGTTAGGAGAATGTTTATTACTGAGTCAATCTCATTACTTGTTATTGTTATGTTCAGGTTTTCTATTTATTCATGGTCCAATCTTGGTAGGTGGTACGTGTCCAGGAATTTATCCATTTCCTCTAAGCTTTCCAATCTGTTGGTGTATAGTTGTTCATAATTGTCTCTAATGATCCTTTGTATTTCTGTCATATCAGTTGTAATGCCTCCTTTTTGTCCCTAATTTTATTTATTTGGGACTTCTCTGTTTATTTCTTAGTCTAGCTAAAGGTTTGTCAATTTTGTTGATCTTTTCAAAAAACTTTTAATTTTGTTGATCTTTTGTATTGTTTTTTAGTCTCTATTTCATTTATTTCTGCTCTGATCTTTATTATTATTTTTTCCTTCCACTAATTTTGGGTTTGCTTTCTTCTTGCTTTTCTAGTTCCTTAAAGCGCATTGTTAGGCAGTTTATTAAAAATCTTTCTACTTATTTTGATGTAGGTGTTTATTGCTATAAACTTTTCTCTTGGCACTGATTTTGTGTATACTATAGATCTTGGTATGTTGTGTTTCCATTTTTATTTGTGTCAAGGAATTTCTTAATTTTTTTTTTTTTGAGAGACAGGGTATTGCTATGTTGCCCAGGCTGGAATGAAGTGGCTATTCACAGTTGTGACCATAGAACACTATAGCCTCAAGCCCCTTGGCTCTGGTGATCCTCCTGCCTCAGCCTCCGGAGTAGCTGGAGCTACAGATGCATGTCACTGTGGGTGGCTCTTTAATTTCTTTTTAAATTTCTTCATTGACCCATTGGTCATTTAGAAGCATGTTGTTTAATGTCCATGTATCTCCAAAGTTCCTCGTTATTTCTTTGTTATTCTAGTGTTATTCCTTTGTGGTCTGAAAAGATACTTGATATGATTTCAATTTTTAAAAATTTGTCAAGACTTGTTTTGTGACCTAACATATGGTCTAAACTGGAGAATATTCCATGTGTTGTTGAGAAAAATGTGTATTCTATGGCTGTTGGGTAAAAAGTTGTATAATGTCTGTTAAATCCATTTGGCTTAAAGTGCAGTTTAACTCTGATGTTTCTTTGTTGATTTTTCTGTCTGGATGATCTGTCCATTACTGAAAGTGGGGTGTTGAAGTCCTCTACTATTATTGGGTTGCAGTAAATCTCTCCCTTTAGCTAATAATGTTTGTTTTATATATCTGGGTGCTCTGGTGTTGGGTACATATATATTTAAAACTGTTATATTCTCTTGCTGAAAGGATTCCTTTATCATTGTATAATGACCTTCCTTTGTCTCTTTTTTTTTTTTTTTTTTTTTTTTGAGACGGAGTCTTGCTCTGTCACCCAGGCTGGAGTGCAGTGGCTGGATCTCAGCTCACTGCAAGCTCCTCCTCTCGGGTTCACGCCATTCTCCTGCCTCAGCCTCCCGAGTAGCTGGGACTACAGGCACCCGCCACTTCGCCCGGCTAGTTTTTTGTATTTTTTAGTAGAGACGGGGTTTCACCGTATTAGCCAGGATGGTCTCGATCTCCTGACCTCATGATCCGCCCGTCTCGGCCTCCCAAAGTGCTGGGATTACAGGCTTGAGCCACCGCGCCCGGCCCCTTTGTCTCTTTTTATGTTTTTTTTTTTTTTTTTTTGACTTAAAGTCTATTTTTGTCTGAAATAAATACAGCTACTGTTGTAAGCTTTTGGTTTCTGTTTGTGTAGAACATCTTTTTCCATCCCTTCACTTTCAGTCTATGTGTGTCTCTACAGGTGAAGTGAGTTTCCTGTGGGCAGCACACAGCTGGGTCTTGCTTTTTTATTCTTTCAGCCAGTCTATACCTTTTAATTGGAGAATGGAAACTATTTACATTCAAGGTTGTTAATGATAGGTGAAAACTTACTCCTGTCATTTTGTTAATTGTTTTCTGATTGTTTTTTATACTGTATATTATATTGTATATATTTCTTCCTCTCTTATTGCTTAACTTTGCAGTTTGGTGGTTTTCTGTAGTAGTAATATTTGATCCTTTTCTGTTTCTCATTTGTGTATTTGCTTTATCAGTGAGTTTTATACATTCACGTATTTTTATGAGGGTAGATATTGTCCTTTTACTTTCAGATGTAGGGCTCCCTTGAGCATTTCTTGTAGGGCAGGAATAGAGGTGGTAAATTCCCTCAGTTTGTTGTTGTCCTGGGAAGACTATTTCTCCTTCATTTCTAAAGGATAGCGTTGCTGGATATAGTCTTCTTGGCTGGCAGGATGTTTTTTTTTTTCTTTTAGCACTTTGAATATATCATCCCATTCTTTCCTGGCCTGTAAGGTTTCTGCTGAGACATCTGTTGCTAGTTTGATGGGAATTCCCTTATATGTAGCTGGATGCTTTTCTCTTGCTCTTTTAAATTTTTTCTGTGTCTCTGACATTTGACAGTTTGACTATAATGTTCCCCAGAGGGGATCTTTTTGGGTTTAATCTATTTGGAGATCTTTGAGCTACCTTATCTGAATGTCACCTATATCACTCACAGGACTTTTGAAGTTTTCAGCTATTATTTTATTAAATAGGCTTCCTATGCAGTTGCTTTTTCTAATTTTATGGAGTAGCTTTTGCAAGGAAAGACTTTTTGCTGTAGATGTATCTATAGTGTTAGTTGGGTAGGATTCTTTGGCTTTGATTCTGGGTGGGTCCAGCAGTGTAGCCTTTGTATGATTTCTTCCGCTGTAGTCAATGTCAGCAGTGTCTGCATGTTCCTCACTAGCTTAGACTGTAGTTGTTCGTGATGGATGTGGTATGGTTTTGCTGGGGACAAGGATGCTGGATGGGCCAGACCTTGGGCTCCTGGATAGCGCACAAAGGTACATGGTGGTCCCACCACTGAAGAGGCAGGTTCACTGGACAGCAGTGGCAGTGGGCCCTGGTTGGGCCTGTCCTGGGGCCCTTGAATGGCACACACGGGTACTGGTGATGGCAGACCCTGGGTGAGCTGATCCTCAGACTCTTGGGTGCTGTGTTTGGGTACTGATGCTGGTAGTCTTGTCTTTAGGTCCCTGAGTGATGTGTGGGACCACTGGAGGGGGCAAATTTGCTATTGGTGGTGGCCCTGGGGCAGGAAGCTCTCAAGTACTGGGGAGTGTGTGCTTTGGCTTCCTATGTCCCGGAGGCAGCCTCCCTGATGTGCAAGACCACCTGTTCCCCATGGCGTAGGGCACTGACTGGGCTTAGGTGCTGAGGATGTGGCTGCACTGCTGGGTCCAGCTGGTGTTGCAATGCTGCAGACTTCTGAGTGGATGTGGGAGATGTTAGCTGAGTCCCAAGAGTATGGAGATGCAGGGGCTACTGGGTTCCAGGGCAGGATGTAGTCTAGTAATGACTACTCTCAAACTGGTGCTATGCTGCAGCGGCTTGGTTTTGCAGGAGTGGGGAGCAGGGAGGGACTATCCAAGAGTGAATATCCTCTCCAGAATAATGCAGTTTCCTGGACTCTAGGCATCTCCCTATGCTAGGCTTGGGTCCTGTGAGGGCTGAGGGGTTTTCCTGTAACTACCATTGCAGGTGTTCTAAATAGCACGCCACTCTCTGACCTCTGGATTGAGAGGAACGGAGACATCGCTGGATGATTGGCCAAAGAATCAAAGAACCAGAGGCTCCTGGAGTTGGGACTGGCCTTTGAGCTAATCCAGTCTGTCCTCTCCAGAGTCCTTTCTGTAGCATCCAGCAGTGAGAAACTATTATTACCACTATTACTAGTAACAATAGTAAAAGCTGTATCATGTGTTGTGAAAAGTATTTAATATACATTGTTTTTAATTCTAACAGTGCTCCATAAGGTATGTATTAATATCATCTCAATTTCACAGTAGTAATCCTCAACTGGGTTGCTTTTGCCTCCCAGGGAACATTTGGCAGTGTCTGGAGACATTTCGATGGTCACATCCAGGGGTTTGCTACTGGCATCTAGAGGTTAGAGATACTGCTAAACATACTACAATGCACAGGACAGTTCTCACAACAAATAATTTGGTCCAAAATGACAACAGTGCCAAAGTTAAGGAACAATGTTTTGCAGACAAGAAAACAGGCCCAAGGTTACAAGGTTAATAAGAGGCAGACAAGATTTCAACCCAGGTCTGTCTGACTCTAAGGTCTGTGCTCCTCACTCCAAATAATCGGAGTCCCTCTTTCAAAGGCAGCCCAATGAAGCCTTGGCCAGCTCTCGGTCCATCTTGAAGCAATTTAGCATTATGTGGCAAAGGTACTAACAACTACTCATAACTCCTGACTCAGTAATTCCATTTCTGGGAATCTGTCCCAATATTTGAATTCAAAATGTAGCAAAATCTTCATGCACAAGGATTTGCACCCAAATCTTACTTATGGGATCCAAAATTTGACAAACAAGTGTTTAAAAATAAAAAACATGATTAAATAAACTCTAGTACATCCACATGATAAAACAGTAAACTTATGCAGCCATTAGAAATGATTTTATAGAACTGCAATACCAAAAAAAGAATCCTCATATTAAAATGTGAAGTAGAAAAGAGCAAAATTCAAAATTGCATACAGTATAATCAGGATTATGTTATTAAAAACTATGTACTAAGTAAACACCAGGGAGAAAAAACCCCAAAGTGTTGACCAAGGACTTTTCTCCCTAGTGGGATTATCAGTGACATTCTGTCCAATTTTTCTGTAGTTTCTGAACTTTGAATTATGGCATGTGCTACTTGTATTACCAGAATAATAAGCTTACTGAGGTGGCATTTACTTTCTTGCACCTTCCATCTCGGTTGAGGGTGGAAGACACTTATCTTTCCCTCTGTCTCTCTCAAAAACTTCCATTAAAAAAGCTCAAAACAAGAAGATTCAAAAGGAAGTGGAGAAGAGAAGAGAATCATTTTCAGCCCCTACTCCACTCATTCACTTCCCCAAGGCACTGGGAAGCCTGATGGTCAGGTGCCTTTTGCCTTGGTTGAGCTAACCGTCTCACCATCTCCTCAGAGAACCTTTCAGCTTGCCCTGCATTTTCAGGCTCCCTTCTTCTGTTCTTGTTTTCCCACCTTTAATTGCCCTTTCCTGCATTCTCCTAACAATTGAAGACCTTCAAGGCTATGACCAAATACGACTTCTTCCATGAAGCCCCCCAGGATGTCCCTGATCAGAATCAAGTCCCTCTTTTCTCTATATACCTGCAAATCCTGCTTATAAAGTCTAACACATTACATGTTTAATTCTGTTGCATTTCACAGTTAATTATCCACACATCTGCTTTCCCTACTGAGTCTCAAAAGCAGAGATCATACCTCATCCATTGTCCTGTTCCGGGAAGGGGAGGCAGTGTGGCATGTGGTTAGGAACATGCTCTTGATACTCAGACTGAGAGCCTCCCATCTGCTACTAAATAGCTGAGCGACCTTAGGTGAGTTATTTAATGTCTCTGTAAGTGAGAATGATTATGACCTAATGAATTTGTTTTGTGAATTAAACAAACAATATACATAAACTACCTAACCTTCATTTCATCTGCAAAATTAGGGCAATAATAGTACCTACCTCATAGTATTAAATGAAGAAATGCATATAAAGCATTTAAAGCACTTGGAACACAGTCTGGTACATTGTAAGCACTTAATAAGTATTCAGTACTATTATTCTTTGTATCACTACCATCATTATCTTCATCTTCACCTTCATCACCATCCCCACTACCATCATCATTACCATCATGTACATCATCATGATTATCATCTCTGTCATCATTACCATCACTGTCACATCATCACCATCACCATCATCACCACCATCATCATCTCCATTATTATTGTCATCACCATCATCTCCATCATCGTCACCATCATCACCATCATTATCATCATCACCATCATCATCTCCATCATCATCACCATCACCATCATCATCACCATCACCACCATCTCCAATACATCACTATCACCATCATCATCTCCATCATCATCATCACCATCATCATCACCATCATCATCACCATCACCACCATCTCCAATACATCACTATCACCATCATCATCTCCATCATCATCATCACCATCATCATCAACATCACCACCATCTCCATTACATCATTATCACCACCATCATCTCAGACATCACCATCATCATCACCAAAGTCATCTCTATCATCACCATCACTACCATCATCATCTCCATCATCATCACTATCACCATAATCATCATCATCACTATCACCATCATCATCACCATGACCACCGTCATCATCTCCATCACTGTCACCATTACTGCCGCCATCATCACCATCAGCGGCAGCAGTAGCAACAGCAGCAGCCTAGTCGCAAGGTCAGAGGTCCCAAAGATTTCTCTGAGGAGGGCAGGCCATGGGAGATGGAGTTGGCACAGGGATCCCTGAAGTCACTAGCTTCCTTTCAAACCCTGCTCTATAATATATGCTTTCTGCTGCTTTCCTTGTCAGTGTCATGATCGCAAAACAACAAATCCAATAGTCACTAACTGAACTGAGTTTGGATAGTTGGAGTTTGATTTTAGAAGCCTACCTGAGAATCAGTCCACTAATAACTATGTTTCCCAAATATCAGCCATTTGGGAATCACCATCATGATGTGTCTCATATCTGTGTGCTGCTGATACAATTTATTTACTTAATATTTTTCTTTAAATTGGCTAATTATTTCACACATATAAATTCATTTTAAGAGAAAATTTCATATCAGTGCCATAAATGGAAAACTAATATTGTCCTAGTACTCATAAAAATATATTGCAATTTAAATTAGAAGGTGTTTTGTGCATCACCTACTATCATTTCCAGTGCCACCCTTGGGGAAATGCTACTCTAACCTACCTGACTCAGGATCATCTGTGGAGCCCCCAAGAAACCATTGTTCTTGCTTGCCAGGTGTGACCATTCTAGGACAAAGAGTCACAGATTCCAATGGTGGGCTCCTTCTGCCCAAACCCATGCTGCTACAGTACCTTCACTGCCTTCCCTACTCTTCCTTCTGTCCATGCCAGCTACCACTTACTCTAGTACATTTCCCAAACCTCTGACAACCCTGGGAGAGGAGGTATTGTCACCCTTTTCTCACAGACAATAAAACCGGAAATCAGAGTGATCAAGTCACTTGCCCTAAGTCACACAGCACAGATGAGGAAACCAAGTCACTCCGCAGTATCATAAACTGCTGAAACCCTTCTCCTTGAGAAAAAAATAAAGAAACAAGAAAAGAAAAAAAACCACATATAATCCAGGTCATTAGGTACAGAGTAATGAAAGATTTATTCTTATGGAGAAGGAGAGATGAAGGAACAGAGATGCAGCAAGAGAAGGCTGACATCTGGATTCAGCTGGAAGCTTGCCATTCGTTAACTCATTCAGCAAATATTATTGTGTCCTACTGTATGCTGAACATTGTTTTAGGCATTGGGGATGCAGTGATATTAAAAAAAAAAAAAAGTCTTGGCCACATGCAGTGGCTCACACCTGTAATCTCAGCACTTTGGGAGGCTGAGGCAGGCAGATTGCTTGAGCTCAACAGTTCGAGATCAGCCTGGCCAACATGGTGAAACCCTGTCTCTACTAAAAATACAAAAATTAGCCGGGCGAGGTAGTGCATGCCTGTAATCCCAGCTACTCGGGAGGCTGAGGCACAAGAATTGCTTGAATCCAGGAGGCGGAGGCTGCAGTGAGCTGAGATAGTGCCATTGCCCTCCAGCCTGGGAGACAACAGTGAGACTCCGTCTCAAAAAAACAGTCTCAACTCTTATGGGATTTACAGTCTTGGTGGGGGAGACAGAAAAGAAACAAATATATACCATGTCAGGTGGTAACAAGTGCAAGAAGAAAATTAAGGCAGAACAGGGAATAGGGAGTGATGTGGGGAGGGGTCAGTGGGTGGGGCAGTCATGGAGGGCATCTCTGAGGAGGTGACATTTTAGAAGAGGCTTGAATGAAGTGAGGGAGCTTTGAGCATATTAGGGGAAGAGATTTTAGGCACAAGGAGCAGCAGGTGCAAAGGCCTTGTGGTAGGGGCGTGGGTGGAATATTCAAGAAATATCAGTAGGCCAGTGGCCACTTTGCCACATGAGAAGATTACAGGTATACCCTAGGGGCTGGAGGCGGGGGACTCTCAGAAAAGAGCCCACTTACGTTTCAAACAAGGGGAAAGACAACTTTGTCCAAGCAAAAAGCGCTTTTTTTGTGGGGTTGCTTTTTCTTCTGGTGACACTGAGGAGAGACAACCCAGAAAAGCTTTTTATGCGGTGGAAAGTAATTGCCCTGTTTTGATTGCCTAATTGCCTGGGGACAGCAAGTTCACAGTCTAGTGTGAAAAGACAACAGGAAGAGACATTTTATGAAGAAGTCCTCATTTTTTTTTTCTTTTAACAGAAAGCAAACATTATAATTAACGACTGTCAGCTGGGGGTTTAACTGGGAGCTTGGGGGCAAGGCTGAGTGACAGGCAGAAGAGCCAAGACAAGGTCTCAGAGGACACAAATACGGACTTAGATGGGACCAAAAGCAAATTGGTCCTAAAGGGAGAGAAGCCAGGGCCTCTGCTTCCCCACAGCCCTGTGGGGATTGGGTGGACCTACTTCCCCGAGCCCTACTCACTGGTTCAGGGAAGAAGACCTGGACCGCCCACCGGACTCTAAGTCAACTGTGATGTCCATCGCCCAGCAAATTTCCCAGAGCTCAGGATCAAAGACTTGCCAGCTGGTGTCAGTTTGGTGATTTTTGTGGCCTCTTGATTTAGCTTACCAAATATTTTAGAACCTGCATAGGTTCAGCTCTACATCCCTGAGTTCAAAATTCAGCTCAATAGAAAATTTATTGTCTGACTGGGTTTCATTAACAGTCCCACTCGCAGCATTTTCTTCTGTTTTTGTTTCTCAGACAAGTTCACTTTAGGTCATTCATTTATTCATTCGACATTCAAGGGACATTTCCTGAGCTGTGGGTGATGGTGTTAGGTGCTCACAATACAAAGCTGATTTGCACACAGCACAGCAGAGGGAAAAAGAAAAAAATGGTTTTAATTATGACTGCCACTTACTAGATGAGTG
The DNA here is from genome assembly GCF_003255815.1 of Theropithecus gelada. NCBI lineage: Eukaryota > Metazoa > Chordata > Mammalia > Primates > Cercopithecidae > Theropithecus > Theropithecus gelada. The sequence continues at coordinate 66,589,553 of NC_037679.1, read as the reverse complement.
GCCTTGGGCAAGACATTTATCCTTCCTAAGTCTCAGTTTGCTTATCTGCGAAAGGAGAAGAATAATACCTTAAAGGTATTCAAAGCAGCTGGTACACAGTAGGTGCTCCAGAAAGAGGGGATGTGTTTCCACCTCAAGCCATAACAGGCTGGACAAAGATAAGTGCTTTGGACATTTCGGGTGGTCAAGACAGTTCTAGATTTTAATATGAGGCCCCAAGGAAACAGGCAAGGGCTACCAGGAGGAGTCCCAGTCCGCAGAGGTGGTCCCCTGTCTAAATACAGCCCAGCATTGATTCACAACAGGGACAGGTTCTGAGAAATATGTCCTTAGACGATTTCATTGTTGGATGAACACCGTAGACTGCACTTACACAAACCCAGGGGTACAGCCTACTGCACACCTAGGCTGTAGCGTGTAGCCTATCACTCTCAGGCTACACACCTGTACAGTATGTGTCTGTCCTGATACTGTGGGCAATCGTAACACAATGGGAAGTACTTGTGTATCTAAACATACCTAAACATAAAAAAGGTACAGTAAAAAATGCAGCCATCTTTTTTCTTTTCTTTTCTTTCTCTCTCTCTCTCTCTCTCCCCTCTCTTTCTCTCTTTCTTTCTTTTCTTGAGACAGGATCTTGCTCTGTCGCCCAGGCTGGAGTGCAGAGGCGTGATCATGACTCACTGCAGTCTTGACCTCCAGTGCTCAAGGAATCCTCCCACTTCAGCCTTCCGAGTAGCTGGGACTACAGGTGCGTGCCACCATACCTGGCTAATTTTGTTTTGTTTTTTGTAGAGACAAAGTCTCACTATGTTGCCCAAGATGGTCTCAAACTCCTGGGCTCAAGCAATCCCCTCGCATCAGCCTCCCAAAGTGCTGGGATTACAGGTGTGAGTCACTGCACCTGGCCAGTATTATGATCTTATGGGACCACCATCATATATGTAGTCTGTCATTGACTGAAATGTCATCACGCAGCGCCTGCTGTATTTGGGGAGGTATTGTAAGCTTTGTGAATGTTCGCACCTCCAGTTTAGTTTACAGGAGAGTATCCACAGTGCACCCTACAGAGCAAATTGCAAATCTTCAGAGTGATTTGCAGGGAACGCAGACCCAACTGACACCCTGATGGTACAGAGGTGGGGAATCTCAGGTCTGAGTGGAAATATCTTCTGGACTTCCCTGGAGGGAGTGTAGTTTCGTGGTTAAGTATAAAAGCTTTGCCTTGAGAAGCCTGGATTCAATTTTGAGCCATTCAATTCACAGGTGTGGTTGATCTTGGACAAATTGTTTAACCTCCTCTTGCTTCCATTCCCGTATCATCGAATGAGGACAATAATAACATGTTGGAAGTAATTCCTGTAAACACTTAGCATAGTTCCCTGGCTCATTAAACATCAGCTGCTGCCATTATTATTGTTATTAGCTATTAAAATAGGGCTCCCCTCTTGACCCTAGCCAGACGTGTCCCTGTTTCAACAAGAGCAGGGATGACTGAGAACAAACTCTCCATCTCACCTCTGCTGCAAAAACAGTGGTTTCTACCGTCCACATTGGCAGAGCAACCTTTGAATATGAAGAACAGCTCTCTATGTACACAGAGAGCAAGGCTGTATTGATTCAGACCACAGAGCAAGCCAGTCTAAATGACAGTCAGATCAGAAAAAAAGGCAATTTTATTCCTTTCAGCCGCTGACGTGACTTATCAAAGTGTTTCCTTGTGTGCACATTCTATGGGGCTGACTTAGTTAATGTACAAAACCCATTCGCAATTAGCAACACCCAGTTGTGTGCCAACAACTCATATGCAAAAGTCAACATTCAATGAGGACAGCATTTAATTTACAGAGCAAATTGTCCTTAAAAACAATTTATGCGGCAAGCAGCTCCTGCAGGCTGCCTGTTAGGCAAAGAGCAGATTTGTTTAGCAAATCCTTTCTTGGAAGAGAGCGCTGGAATTATGCATATCCCAATCCAGGTGCTGGAGGCCGCGGGAGGACTTTGAGACATCCCAGGACAAAGCTTTGAGACCCTAGGGACAGTGCGTGTGAGCCACATGGTATGAGGGCCTCTTCTGGGGTTGTCCCACAAAGCTATGTCCCAACTCAGTAGCCAGATCCTACATTTCTAGGGTCATAAGCATGTCCTGGAAAATACTGAAGTCCCAAATGTGTAGCACTTCTTCTTAGAGCAATGTTTCTCCAAGAATGCTGCTTGGACCTTCTGCCTCTGAATGCCCTGAGTACGTATTAAAATGCAGATATTTCCTTACCCCATTCCACTTGTAGCAGACATCTCAAAACAGCATTCACACATATTACCCCCAAATCATGGGGACATCTGACCTGCTGCTAGATCTTGTTATGTCACATGCTAATTAAAAAAAAAAAAAAAACAGAGAACTACTATACCACAATTGAGATTAAAAATATTATGATGGTTGAATTTTAATGTAATCAGTTTCCTTTGTAATCATTTGCACATTATGCATTTAAAAATATTATTCTGAAACAGGGTCCACAGGTTTCACCAGATTGCCAAAGGTGTTGTGGCACCCAAAAGTCTCAGAAGAATCACAGGACTGACCAGTAGCTAGGAGGCCCTGTGACAGGAGGTGTTTTGTAACTTCAGAGGTTTGAAGGGAATGGGAAGCTCAATTTCCAAATTCAGATGCCAGGAAAGTAGCTCTCTAGTGCCATAAGCACCCCCTATAACTTCGATCAGCTACTGACTCCCTTTCCAGAGGTGCAGGCCGTAAGCTTAATGGAGGGTGCCTATCTGGGTGTCCAGGGAATTCCTCTGGGAAGAAGTGGAAGTTGCATTTTGGGTCTTAAATCCCTTCATAGTTTAGGATTTGCTAGAATTTCAATACCAACTCCCACTTTAACACATTCTAGCATTTCTGTGATCAATGCTTCAATTCCATCAGTAACTAATACTCAGCTAAATTTTTTGATAATCAATTGGATCATAAGTAAATACAGGATTATTTTCCTGTGGTTGGTCAGACTCAGAGAGCACAGTCCTGAATTTGGGGGTATATAAGCATGGTAAATTATTACTTAAACTTGGGATACCTCAACCTTGATTATCCCTTCCTTCTTTGCATCTTTCTACCTCTTTTCCCTCCCTCCCTCCTTCCTTTCCCTTCCCTTCCCTTCCCTTTCCCTTCCCTTCCCTTCTTTCCCTCCTTTTCCCATTTCCCAACCACTCTCTCTTTCTCTTCCTTCCTTCATGTCTCTTGAGGGCCTACTATATGACAAGCAGTATTCCTGGTGCTAGGGTTACATCAGTGAGCAAATAAAATGTTTCTACTATGTTCTATATACGAGGGGGATAGAGAAATAATTAAAAAAAAAAAAAAACAGAGTATGGGTGGGAGGGGAGGGGAGTAGTTGATGATGGGTACTGGGCTTCTTGTTGTGTTAATACAAATGTTCTAAAATTGATTATAGTCATGGTTGCATATCCTGGTAAATATACTAACAACTGCTGAACTGTATGCTCTACAAAGGTAAATTGTATACGAACTATATCTCAATAAACCTGTTATTAAAAAACAAAAATATAGAGTATATCTTAGGATGGTAACTTCTGGGGATAAAAGTAAAGCAATGAAGGGGAGAAGAGTTGCCATAGTCTGAAAGTTCATCACCCCAAATCCATATGTTGAAGCCCTGCCCTTCAATATGATAGTATTTGGAGATAGAGCCTTTGGCAAATGATTAGGGTTAGGTGAGTCCATGAGGGTGGAACCTCATGATAGGGTTGGAGGACTTATAAGAAGAGGAATACCTTCCCCCACCCCACCACCCTATGAGAACACAGGGAGAAGGTACCCATCTGCAAGCTAGGAAGTGAGACCTCACCAGGAACTGAATTGTCCTGCACCTCTATCTTGGACTTCCCAGCCCCCAGAACCATGAGGAATAAATGTCTGTGTTTTAAGTCACACTGTCTGTGGTATTTCATTATAGTGACCCAAGTTGACTAAGACAAGGGTCCTCAGAGTATTATGATTTTAAATACAATGGTCATGGAAAGCTTCATTGAGAAGGTAATATTTGGGTGAAATGTGAAGGTAGTGAGGGAGTGAGCCATGGGGATACCTGGAGGAAGAGCAGTTCAGGCAGAGGGAAGAGTAAGTGCAAAGGTCCTGTGGTATGCCTGCTGTGTTCAAGGAACAAGTAGGGGACAGAGGGAAGATGGAGGAGGGTGTCTGGGGAGGGCAGGGGATAGGGGGAGCTGGAAGTAATTCTGGGGCTTTGGCTTTTCCTGTGGGTCAGATGGGGAACCACTGAACCAGAGCCAGTGGAGGACTCTGAACAGAGGAAAGATGTGACCTGATATATGATTTAAGTGGATCTCACTGTGGAAATCAACAGTAGCCAGCCATTTATAGAGTATTTACCATGTGCCAGGCACCTTGGCAAACCCTCTTGTGAAAGCTGTCAGAATTAAAATGGAATCATTTGTGTTAAAATCCCTGATGAAGAGAGTCAGGGAAGGCCATGAAGGGAAGATTCTCATGCACAAATGCCTGATAACAAGAACTATCACAGAAAACCTCTGCAAAAATCACAGCCTTGCACAAAGGCCATGGTATCCTTATACACACACACACACACACACACACACACTCTACTTATATGAAGACATGTGACCAGCAACTGCCAGTCCAATCTCAGACTGGTGCCACCCTTGTTATTTATTGATCCTTGTAGCCAAGGATAATTATCTCAAAAACAATTTTGTAATCCTCCTCCTCACTTTTCCATTAAAGACCATTGTCTTCCTTTAGCCCCCAAATACACACGTAGTATTTCTCTGAGAATATACTCTGGCATGCACATTCTCATTGCAAGGCCTATTCCCAGATAAACATGATTTTCTTTTAGAGAATCTCCTTCTCTGTTTGTTATTTAGGTTGACACCTTTATGGATGTGAGCTCATTGAATCACTGCAGCTACACTCTGGGTAGGCATTGGTATTTTCTCTATTTTATAGAAAAGGAAACTGAGGTTCAGAAAAGCTTAGGAACCTGACCCGATTTATGGTGGAACCAGGAAATGTACCAGCTTCAGAGCTCTTACCTTCCCCACGCTACTGGCATTGTTTAGTGTACACAGCAGGCACTCAATAAAAGGTGTCACCCCACTGATTACAAAGTAGTGCCCTGAGGGATTGGCATGAGGACACTGTGTCACTTCGGGCACAGACAGGATATGTCTTGAGGCATGAGAGCTGGAGAACCAACATCTACTTACTCAGTTCTGCAATGCTGCCTACGCGCGTGGCCAGCAAGGACTGCTCGATGGTCCTCAGCTCCGACTGGCTGAACATGGGCAGTTCTCCCGGCTTGTTTGACCGCTGTGGGTCTCTGTGAAGATTCAGGCTGTCTGGTAGGCACAGCACCCCTGCAGTCAGAAGGGAGACAGAGAATGAAAGGAAAACATATTGTTATTTTTCAGTTAACCGAGGCAGGGGTGCAACATTTCGCATAATCTCAAACCACACCAGAGCTGGTACTGCAAAGAAAGCCAGTGTAGGAACCAGTGCTCTGGACTCTTTTTAGAAATGGATGCCCAGCTATTTGCAAAGGTCTCTTAGAAGTCCTGACTACTGATTTTAGCAAGCATGTGGGCATTCATCTGGACACACGCATTTCCAAAGGACACAAAACAGAATCCTCTCCTCATGCCTGGAAGGGTTGCTATCCACTCCTAGATGTGACTTCTTGTGACTCTGGTGGTCGCTCCCCTTGTTCTCCCCACAAAGGCAGTTGTGGTCCCTCAGTGCCCTGGGGGAACAGTCTCTGCCTAAAATTGCTTCTGAGGGCTCACTTTGTTTGCTCAACAACTCTAGCTCTGGATGGTCGGGCTGTTACCTGTTTGACAAGGCTTCTGGCTTTCTCTGTAGAGCTGTATGTCAGGAGGTAGAAGAGTCCCCATGGGCTTTTGTAACTTGTATGGTGAATACCCACGGGAAATCCCTGCAATCCAATTATTCTCTTCCCTTCCTTTCCATTCCATAAACATTCAGTGAGAAGCTGGGAACTTACTTGGGTGGATGATTCGGAAATATTCACTCTTTCCTTTGCCACCCCAAACTCCCTAAGTCGAGTGCATTTCCTTTCCTCTTGACTTTGGGCTTGACTACTTGATTTACTTCGGTCAAAGCTATGTTAACAAACACGATGGAGTCAAAAGCCTGAAGACTACTTGTAAAATCGAACTTGCTCTCTTGCGCCTCTGCCTTGATCATAAGAAAAACATGCCCTAGGCCTGGCATGGTGGCTCACGCCCATAATCCCAGCAATTTGGGAGGCCAAGGAAGGCAGATCACCTGAGGTCAGGAGTTCGAGACCAGCCTGGCCAACATGGTAAAACCCCGTCTCTATTAAAACTATAAAAATTAGCTGGGTGTGGGTGGCATGTGTCTGTAGTCCCAGCTACTAGGGAGGCTGAGGCAGGAGAATTGCTTGAACCCGGGAGGTGGAGGCTGTGATGAACCGAGATCATGCCACTGCACTCCAGCCTAGGCAACAGAGCAAGACTGTCAAAAAAAAAAAAAAAAAAAAAAAAAAAAAAAAAAAAAAAAAAAAAAAAGAAAGAAAAAAAGAAAAAGAAAAAGAAAGAAAGAAAAAGAAAAAAGAAGAACATGCATTGTCTGCAAAACTGCAGATCTGAAGGTGGGAAAAGAGAAGAAAAACATGCTCTGGCTAGCCTGGCATGAGAGACACACAGAGCAGATCCAGAACTGGCCTGCAGCTTAGAGCTGCCCCGGCTGCCCGCAAAGACATATGCTTATTTGGTATGCCACTGAGATAGTGGGGATGTTAGTTACTCACCGTTACTGTGGTGAAAACTAACAGATACACCTACCAAGTATCCTACTGAGGATACAAGGAACAAGGCAGACATTGTGCTGTGTTTGGGGTTGAGGATATAGTGATGGAGAGAATACACATAATCCCATGCTCAGTGAACTCCCAGTGTAAGTGAAGAAGACAGGTTGTTACACACATAGCTGCAAAACCATTTCTTAAATGCTCTATGGTAGGAGAAGGTTAGGAATGAAGGGATGTCTTATCAGAGACCTAAAGAACAAGTATCTGTCAATACAGTGGAAGCACTTACTGAATACCTGCTGTGTTTCCAACCCTGCTCGGCATTTTGGAGATGCAAAAGAAGAGGACACATTCAAATCATTTAAAACTGAAGAGATGATACTGGCATGGACAAAATAATCTGGAAATAAAATAGTACCAATAGACAAGTGCTAAATAATTTAAACCAACTAGCAGGTGAGGGGAGACAGAATGCCAAAGCCAGTAGTTAAAGTCCACTCCTCACCCTGCCTGAACCACATAGTCTCAGCAAAGGTGCCTCCTTTGAAGACGGGCACCTTCATACAGTGGGCCTGTCACACTCCTGCTCTCGTCCTCACTGCCTGATTGGTGGCTCCAGACACACGGAGCTACTCACTTTCTCCTAAATGTTTTACCTTCACATCTAACAGGGGGTGAGACAACAGGGTAGGGAACTCAAGTAGATGACTTTTTGGATAAATAAATAGTGAATAACGAATAACGGGGCCAGGGGTGGTGTCTCATGCCTGTAATCCCAGCACTTTGGGAGGTCGAGGTGGGTGGATCACCTGAGGTCAGGAGTTCAAGACCAGCCTGGATAACATGGTGGAACCCTGCCTCTACTAACAATACAAAAAATTAGCCGGCTGTGGTGGCAGATGCCTGCAATCCCAGCTACTTGGGAGGCTGAGGCAGGAGAAACTCAGGAGGTGGAGGTTGCAGCGAGCTGAGATCATGCCACTGCACTCCAGCCTGGGTGACAGAGTGAGACTGTGTCTCCAAAAAAATAAAAAATAATGAATAATGGATGAATGATACAGATGACCATTACAGTTTAATGTTTCTATAATCAGGAAATTAGTCAAGGGATATTTTTCTAAGATTCTAATCCAATCTTGTTTTTTTCAAATATTTTTGACTGTGACTCAGAGTAAGAATATATTTTATATCACAGCTTGGTGTGCGCACACACCCACACCCACACGCACACTCTTCATGATTTCCATTAAAAAAATTAATGGGGAATAACAGTGACCCTTACTACAAGTGAGGCCTTCTCATTTGTTTTCCTTTTCACTTCTCTTCCATCTTAGTAATAAAAAATGCCGAAACAGCAGCAACAAAAGTGACATCATGATCCACTAATGGGTCGACACGGGCAGTTTGAAAACACTGTGGGCTGTGACACAGATTCACCATTTCCTGGGCACTACCTAGTGCTATACTTCAGAAATCCTCAGCTTTCAGGGAAGACAAGACCTTCCCAGAAATGCTCGCCATCCAAGCCCAGCCTCCTGCCTCTCCCTTGACAGCCATGTCATTCTCCTGTTCAGCCCAGGCAGGAACACACTGAGTCATCCTTGCTCCCTCTGGTTTGCCCACCTGCCAAGACATTAAGTCAGAGGCTAAGTCAAGTAGCTGTTGCCACGGCAATGAATCGTGGGCCAATTCCTCATCTGATGCTCCTGGTGTCTCTGACTCTAATTCAGGAACTTACTACCCCTTAAAGAGTTCACTGCAAAAAGTACCAGATAATCATGACCCACTCCAACATGTGACCCAGTTTTCAGGGTAATGAGACCCTCTGCTTAGGGAAAGGGGATGATGGTCAGAGGGGACTTCACAGCAAAGGAGACTCGAGACCTGGGTCCTGAATGTTGGGGAGAAGGTTGCCTAATTAACAGTACAGATGACTCACATGTTCTCAACGGGATTGCTTTCTTGGTATTTGCATTATTTGCGGCAAGTCAACAACCCAGATCTGTGTTTTAAAACGTTGCCTCACATATTGGTTGAGGCCTGAGCAAATGGGACTTGGAGACTGGAACCCAGAGCTTCAGTCTTAGCTCTGCCACATCTCACTGTTTGACTTTGGGCAGGTCACAGAACCTCTCTGGACCTCAGTTTCCTCTTCTGTGAAATGAGGGTGATAGTAATGACCTTGTTTTCCGCATTGGACTTCTGGGGATGGGAGTGAGGTATAAGAGCGAAATGAGATCATGTGTATCAAAGTATTCTGCATGTGCTAAGCAAACAATAGGTTCTCAATGTATGTTAACTGAGAGCAAAGTCAGTTAATGTGCACTAACCCAGCTTTAGACTACTTTGTCCTTTATCATAAGAATCAACAATTTCCCTTGGAATTATTTCTCCTTCTTTTAGGGGTTATGAAATTTAAATATGGAAAGAAAATTATTCAAAGAAGCGTCGAGAGTTAGATTATAGAGATTAGAGAAATCTATAATTGATCTATTACACAAAGATTATATACCAGGGTTTAATTTTCTTTTTCCTCGTTGGAGACTCTATGTGGGGTATACACATAAACTGAAGTTATTTATTTATTTTTTTGTGTAAAAATCTGCTTGGTCAGGGAGAAGGTGCGAGCATCATGTTTTAGTGTCAGATGCAGGCCTGAGTTTTGGACTACTTGTCTATTTCCAGGACAGCCATGGCCTGGTGATGAAGACCCAAGTTTAGAAACAGAGGGAACTGAGGTTCAAATATGAGTTTGAGTGGACCTAAAGGAAATAATTTCCCTGGAGAGCAAGTGAACATAAGCCAGGATCCACAGTGGGCTGGAGGGGTCACGGTCTCCCTGAAATTCTGTTACTTTGAGTGTGTTGTGCATTTGTCTAAGGGGAGAGTTCATCCAAGTTCTCCAAAGAGTTTATGGGTCCTAAAAGAGGGCAAACCAATGCCTTTGATTGTCCACATTCCCATTTATTCAAGGTTTCTCTTCTCTGGGAGTGGCCTGGTGGCAAGGTGGGGTAGAGCAAGGGAAACAAGATACCAGCACTGCCAGAGCTTGATACCATCCTGCAGCTGCCCTCTGTGCAACTGGGTCAAAGAACTTCCTGCTCTCCAGCCAGCTTCTGCATCAGTGAAGAGGGGTTAAACTATCTATTTCATAGGTTTATTGCAGTGATTAAACAAGATAATATGCTTAAAGCCTCTGGCCTATAGAAAGTGCCTGATAAATACCCTGTTCCAGATGTGCTGTTCCATTTAGTTAATGTCTGGATTCAAATGGCCTTGCAGATCATCTTCTCACAATCTTGTGCAACTGGAGACAGACAACCATTTGATGAGGTCATTTTGAACAAAAAATATGAGAGCTGCTGCTCTGGGCAAAACCCTGGGCCAACCATGTCTGGCACTGTGTCTCTGATAGAGGCCATCAGGGTGCACTGCTGCCTCCCAATGTGCCTACCTTTCTAGATGCATAGGATGGCCCCTTGGCAAATATGATGCCCTGACATCCTTTCACTCTCCTCTGGGCTTTTCTCTGTGTCTATGTTTTTTTTTTTTAATTGAACGCAGGGGACAGGGATGCTATATTAGTCCATTCTCACACTGCTATGAAGAAATACCCGAGACTGGGTAATTTAGAAAGGAAAGAGGTTTAATTGTCTCACAGTTCCACGTTGCTGGGGAGGCCTCAGGAAACTTACAATCATGGCAGAAGGCAAAGGAGAAGCAGGCACCTTCTTCACAGAGTGGCAGGAAGGAGTGACTGCAAGCAGGGGAAATGCCAGGCATTTACAAAACTATCAGATCTCGTGAGGACTCACTTACTTTCAGGAGAACAGCATGGGGGAAACTTTCCCCATGATCCAATTATCTCCACTTCCTTCCGCCCTTGACATGAGAGGATTATGGGGATTACAATTCAAGGTGAGATTTGGGTGGGGACACAGAGCCAAACCATATCAGATGCTACTTATCTACAAAGAGAAAACCAAGTAAGAGAACCATCAGCATTGATCCATCCAACCTTCAATGATAATGATGGTGGTGGTGATGAAGGAGGAGAAGGAGGAGAACAGCCAACTTTTATGGAGTACAAACTATGGGCCAAGCACTCTGCTTAGCATTTTACATGTTTAAATTCAGATTTATTTTAATCCTCTCAGCCACACTATATGGTAGGAAATCCAACATTTATTAGGAGACAGTATAAGGTAACTCTTAAGAGCAAAGACTCTGGGTTCACATTGCCTGGGTTTGAACCCTGATTGCTTTACTTACCACTTGTGTAGCTTTAGGCAAGTAAGTATAATCATTCTGTGCCTTGATTTTCCTATCTGTAAAATGGTAATATTAATAGTGACTACCTCACAGGGTTGTAGGAAGATTTTAAAAAGTTAATAAGTATAAAACATTTAGAAAAGTACCTGGCATGGAGGAAGTGTTATAAAATATTTGCCATTATTATCTCTACTTTATAGGGAATGCAATAGAACTTAGAGACGTTTGGTAATTTGCCTAAGGTCACATAGATCCTAAAAATGGGGCTAGGAATTGAATACCAAGTCTTCTGATTCCAGAGCTCAATCTGTCAGCCACTCACCATACTGCTTCTTGGTTACTCAACCCCTACTCTCTGGCAGGCACAACTAGGGAACATGGTCGTACACAGACAGCTGGATCCCTGCCCTCCTGGAGCTTACAGTATAACCATATGTGAGATGTTTTCCCTGGCATTATTACCCAGGAACTGACAGGCAAGTATACAGACTTCGTGGGTGCTGAAATACCATTAACTTCAAATGGAAAACCTTTACAATTTGTCCCCATGGGACAAAAGACAAAGTCTAGAGATACATAGCGTAGATGTGTTTCCTACTTTCAGTTCCTACTAGGAAGCTCACAGCCAAATTTGCAGCCCGTGTGTACATAAGGAAATGCATTTTTAATATTTTTGCCTTTTGTTGTCTATGGTACAATGTTGTACATATTTTTACAAGCTGCCTCAAAATCTGTTGGAAATAACAAATTAAGCACAAACAGTGAAATAACTCATTAGCTCTGTTTCTTTTGCTTCCTGGGGTTTCCATATATTTTGTAGTCATTTCTGGGGAGACTTAGGGGATCAAGGCTGGTGGATGAACAGAACCATGTAGATTTATTAAGTATGGAGTTAATTTTTCTTTACCAGTAGTTATTAAGTGAAAACCTCTGGGCTTGACGCAGGGTAATTTCTGGTCTTCAGGGCCCTCAAAGTCCTCTTGAACTTAATGGACATCCTTAAAACTCCGAGGCTGACCAGAGCTTAAAAAAGCTTTGTTGATGGCGCTTCCATCAGAATAGGTAAAATATTCCAGACTCCCCACTAAAACCTGGGGGCCAGAAGTTATAGTTCCTTGCTCCAGAATTAAGCAGTGTTACGCTTTCCAGTCTCTGATTCCTTATCTGTTCGGGTAGACTGACTGCAAAAATGGTCTCCATTTTTCACCCTTGTCCATATGCATGCATGATGATTTTGAAGTTCCTTCCATCAAGGGTCTATTTGCCCATCCGTTAAATCTTGGCCAGCCTGTGACTTGCTTTGGCCACCAGAATGTGATGGGAATATTAGGGTGCCAGTTCCAAGTGTAGGCTTCAAACGGTCTTGCCTGCTTCTTCTCTCTTAGAACCCTGCCACCACCAAGAGAAGAAGCCTGGCTAGCATGCTGGAGGATAAGAAGGACACATGGAGAAGAGCCAAGGCTCTCCTAGACCAATGGACAGTCAGCCAAATCCTAAAAATGCAAGAGAGTCTGGCCAAGATTAGCAGAGCTGCCTGTTCAACCTGTAACTGACCAGACTCATAAGTGAGCCTGGCCAAGATCACAGAACCACCCTGCTGACCCACAGAGAACTGAGCAATAGAAAATGGTTGATGTTTTAAGCCACTGAATTTAGAGGTAGTTTGTTAATGCTGCATATGCACAATATCTAACTGGTACTTATCAGTTATGAAACTGAGAGTTGGTTAACTTACTGTCGTAAAATGCTTTTCACTTTTCCCCATGTTGCTGTGTAGAATCTATTTGTTCTAGGCAATTCCCAACTGCCAATTTCTTTTGGGCCTGGCCTTTGGAAGAATCTTCCTAGTGCATAGGAAGGCAGGGATGGCACAGATGATAAAATGACTCTCTTGGGGGTTTCAGGCATAGCAAATACATTTTCATCTCAGGGCCCTTTCATTTGCTCTGCTCTCTTCTCGAACTCTCTTTTCTCGGGTAGATGCACAGCCTACTCCCTTACTCATTAGGGCTCTATTTGCTCAAATGTCACCTCCTCAAAAAGACTGTTCTTTTTCTTTTTCTTTGTTTGGAGACAACATTTGGCTGTATTGCCCAGGCTGGCGTGCAGTGGCCCGATGTTGGCTCACTGCAACCTCCACCTCCCAGGCTCAAGCCATCCTCCCACGTCAGCCTCTCAAGTAGCTGGGACTACAGGTGCACACCACCACGTCCAGCTAATTTTTGTATTTTTTGTAGAGAGGGGGTTTTGCCATGCTAGCCAGGCTGGTCTCAAACTCCTGAGCTCCAGTGATCCGCCCTCATCAGCCTCCCAAAGTGCTGGGATTACGTCCTTTCACAGGTGTGAGCCACTGTGCCCAGTCATCAGAGAAATCTTTCTGAGTACTTTACTAAAAAATAACACCCTGCATCGCTCTCCCATCCCCTCACTCTGTTTTATTTCTTCTTTATAGCACCTACTACTGTGTTATACTATATTATATATTATCAGTTAATGTGTTGTCTGTCTCCAGCATTAGAGTGTGAGCAACCAAAGGTTTACTTCCCAGTGTGGGGAGGGTTATGGTGTAGCACTGGGGAAGGAGCTACAAGCCCGAGATAATTGTATAAGGCTGTGCTGGGGAGGGGCTGACTGTGTAAGCCTTGGTACTCTGGACACAGGCTTGGGTGCTGCCTTGTCTGTCTCTGCAGTCAGCTGCAGGAGGAGAGCTGACTCTGCTAAGTCCTGCCTGACAAGCTAGGTTTGGTCTTCTGTTAAATGACCCCCAGAATGTAAAGGGGAGTGTCCTGGCGCCAGGTCTCAGCTTTAACAAAGGGGAAGGAAGCAGCTGGGGTGCAGCAGCGCGCCAGCCCTTGAACGGGCATCAGACGGACCTGGCCAGGTTCAGATTCCCACCTTACCGGCTTCCAGCTGTGTGGCCAGGGCTCTTGACTTGGCTTCTCTGAGCGTATTTCTCCCTCTATAAAGTGTTTGATACTATCTACCCTCTAGCATGGCTGGGAGGCTGTAATGGGATAATAGACAGAGACAACCTGGCACAGAGAAGGGGGTCAATAAATGTTTGCTAATAATCTAAGTGAAGGTCTCTGAAACTAAAGATTTAGGAATCCAATAACACAGACAATGCCAGAAGGCTTTATTTTACTGTTAAATTTATTAGGAAACAAGACAGGAAATTATCAGATTAAGAAAAAATGTTTGTACACTAGCCTGGAAACCCCTTTTAAGAGACTTGGCAGTGGGAAACAGATTCAGGCTTGGTTTGTTGAAACCATTGCTTTGCGAGAGGCATGCCCCACTCCAATTCGGAAAAGCATCTGCATCTGCAGGTCCCGGCCCCAGTGATGAGCTCCTTTGGGAAGTGTCCCGAAGTTCCCAAGCTGACTTGGGGTCACCCTGCTGTGCTGCACAGTGGGACCCCATTCCTGCTATGAGCTGCTGTTTTTCTCACAGTATACTAGTGGGTAGGGGGTCTGTCTCCCCAGCCAACCTGAAGCCTGTGAGGGCAGGAACACATCCTGTTGTCTTTGTGGTAGTCAGTGTTCATGGTTGAATTAATAAATGATCCACAAATCACAAATATCTTCATGTTCTTTTCAGAAGGTCACCACCTTATTCTCCACGTGTACTTTAAGCTCCGTTCTTGAACTCAATTCTGAAAATTCTCCATCTTTGTTTTCTACATCTTATTTCTTTTGGTGGTTTGGCTTCAGACTGCCTAAGAACCTTCCCTTTCAACGTAATCCAAACAAGATTGTTAGTTACCTCCTTTGCCATCCCTCCTTCTCTCCCAGAGGTCAGCCTTTCTTGCATTATCATTGCAACTTTCCCAAGAGCCCTGGGTGACATCCACCTCATAGGGGCTTAAGAGGAAACAGACTCATTCTCCCTGTTTCCTCATCTCTGTATCAAGAGCTCCTGGGGCCTGGCAGGACTTGAGAATACCTGCTTCAGTCCCCAACTCCTCCTAAAAGATCTAGGGCTCCATTTCAGAACTTCCAGGCATGGAATGGTATTTTAGACCTCCAGCTAAGTCTTGGGTAGCTATGGAAATGTCACAGGTCAGTCAGATTTTGGAGATCAACTGGCCCCCAGGAGCATGAACTGTGGCCTTTGAAAGTTCTCTGAAAAGCCTTTCCCTTGTCCCCTACACAGTAGTGACACTCATGGGCATAACGTCATGTGGTGTGATAAAACTCAGCTCTGGAGCATAACTGACAGGGAAATTGTGTGCTGGAGTTGTCTGAGTAAAGAAATGATAGGCGGGGCGCGGTGGCTCACACTTGTAATCCCAGCACTTTGGGAGGCCGAGGAGGGCGGATCATGAGGTCAGGAGATCGAGACCACGGTGAAACTCTGTCTCTACTAAAAATACAAAAAAAAAAAAAAAAAAAAAATTAGCCGGGTGCGGTGGTGGGCGCCTGTAGTCCCAGCTACTCAGGAGGCTGAGGCAGGAGAATGGCGTGAACCCGGGAGGTGGAGCTTGCAGTGAGCCGAGGTCAAGATTGCGCCACTGCACTCCAGCCTGGGCTACAGAGCGAGACTCTGTCTCAAAAAAAAAAAAAAAAAAAAAGAAATGATCTTGGCTGGGTGTGGTGGCTCACACCTGTAATCCCAGCACTTTGGGAGGCTGATGGATCAAAAGGTCAGGAGATCAAGACCATCCTGGCTAACATGGTGAAACTCTGTATCTACTAAAAATACAAAAAATTAGCCAGGCGTGGTGGCACATGCCTGTAGTCCCGGCTACTTGGGATGCTGAAGCAGAAGAATTGCTTAAACCCCAGAGGTGGAGGTTGCAGTGAGCTGAGATTGTGCCATTGCACTCCAGCCTGGGTGACAGAGCGAGACTCTGTCTCAAAAGAAAAAAAAAAAAAAGATCTTTGAGATTTTAATTAACATCGTGGCAATGGACCAGGGTAAAATAATGAGGAGGCAGCTTTTTGGACAATGTCTACTTTGCTCTTCATCAAGGTGGCCATGCATACTTGCAATCAAAATTCATCCACCCATCCATCCACCCATCCATCCATCCATCCATCCATCCATCCAAACTTCTGTCCATATGTCTGATCATCCTTCAATTAACTAAACAATTTTTAAAGCATCTCCTATGTGCTGCTCATTGTGCTATGCAATAGGAGATACAAGAGAAAACAAAGGAGCTTCTCTCTTGGAGCTTAACTTCCATTCATCTATCTATTCATCTATACATCTACTCATCCATCTATCCATCCATCCATTCATCTTTCTACCCTTCCGTCAATCTACTCAATATAATGTGCCAGATTAGGACTACAATGAAAATTAAGACATAGATCTTGCCCTTGAGAAACTCTCAATATAGTGGAATACATACACATGTTCATGAGTGTTACAGGTACTCTTAGAGAAGTCCATCCATGCTACACTGACGGCATAAACAGAAATTGGATATTCTGCCTGGGTGGCATGTCAGGAAAGCCTTCATTGATGAGCTGACCTAGGATGATTGAAAGATGAGCTGATGGTCATTAGGTGACCTGGCTAGGGGGTGGGGAAGAGGAGGGCATAGGGAAGCCCAAATTGGAGGGAGCAGCAAAAGCCAAGGCACAGAGGCAAGAAAACTCATAGTGCATTGTGGAGATTGTAAGAAGTTGGCCATGGCTGGCACACTGAGTTGAAGGGAATTCCCATGAGGTGGGCAGGGACCAGATCATGGAGGGGAGCATCGAGGGGCTCAAGTGCTTTGCTGAGGGGCCTGTATATCATTGGGAGGAGGCAGCTGAATCCCTTGGGAACCAATTCTGGTACCTCTGTGAGGTCAGGATTCATTGCTGGTATTCTGGCCAGAATAACCATCAGAGGGAGGGAGTCAATGGGAGGGATGACAGAGGCAGAGAACGGCACTTTCTGCTCAGGTTGCCAGCAGACCCAGACCAGCGCATCTCCCCATATCATTCCTGGCCTCTCAGATCTCCTGGACTCAGAATGGTGCTTGTGGATCTTTTCTGGCTTGGCAGACATCTCAAACTTGACTTCTCCTGCTTCCCTGGACTCTCAACACCCACTTGTTTCTTCCTTATCTCTCCCTGTGCCTCTAGAGCTCAACCAGCCCCTTAGGGGTGGCTGAGCAGGACACTTGGCTGTATCCTCCTCTCCCCTCAGCACTCTCCTAAGAGCTTCCATTCCAGACTGACCCTCTGCTTCCCTATCAACATGTTGAGATAATGTGGTACATCAGAAGTTGGCCTCTTTACACCCTCCTTCACTGCCATCTTGAACATTCGTTTAAAAAATGTAAGCTAGTTTCAAAATATGAATCACAAAGTTATCTATGCCTATTTTTAAAACTTCAATAATAAGAAAGGGATAAAACAATAAACTGAAAGCAACCTCTTTTCCTCTCCTTGGACTTAATCCAACTCTCCAGAGGTAACCCCTATTATTAGTTTCTTGTGTAAGATTCCAGAACTTTCTATGTATTCTCATGCATCAATTCATTCATTCACTCAACAAATATTTATTAAGTCCAAACAATGTGCACGTTCTACAGGGGATAAAGGTACGAGAAAAACACCATACAAGCCCTAGCCTCACAGAGCTTAAAGTAGAGCTTGGAGGACAAACACACATTAAATAATCCCACAAAGAAATGTACAAACACAGCTGTGTAAACTGCCTTGAGAAAAGCACCTGTACATACACCATTCCCTAACCAATGTCAAAGTTGGAAAATGGTATCTAATTTAATTTGATTTCATGTAACTGTAAGAAAGACCTTTTTTTTTTCATGGTTATTAACATCTGTTTTCCTTTGTGAATGGCTTTTGTATATCATTTGCCTAGTTTTCTATAGAAATATCAAATTCTTCTTATCAGTTTGTAAAAGTTCTTTTTATATTAAGGAAATAATCCCTTTGCCTGACGTGTGTCTTGCCCACATATTTTCCCAGTTTTTCATCTTCCCTTTGAGTGTGCTTATGGTATTTTTCTAAGTAGAAGTATTTTCATTCAATGTAGGCAAAGTTATTGGTCTTTCTCTTTATGGGTTCTGAGTTTGGGTTTACATTCAGAAAGCCCTTCACCTATTCAAGATTATTAAAAACTTAACCATGGCTTCTTCTGGTAATTTTAGTTACACTTTTACTATTAAAACTTTGGGCTGCAGAATGCATATACACTATTGGTGGGAATGTAAATTAGTTCAATCATTGTGGAAGACAGTGTGGCGATTTCTCAAAGACCTAAAAATAGAAATACCATTCAACCCAGCAATCCCACTACTGTGTATACCCAAGGAATAGAAATCATTCTATTATAAAGACACATGCATGCATATGTCCACTGCAACACTATTCACAATAGCAAACACATGGAATCAACCTAAATGCCCATCAGTGGTAGAGCAGATAAAGAAAATGTGCTATATATGCACCATGGAATACTATGCAGCCATAAAAAGGAATGAGATCATGTCCTTTGCAGGAACATGGATGGAGCTGGAGGCCATTCTCCTTAACTAACACAGAAACAGAAAATTAAATATTACATTTTCTCACTTTATAAGTGGGAGCTAAGTGATGAGAACACATGGACACATAGAGGGCAACAACACACATTGGGGCCTACTGGAGAGTGGACAGTGGGAGGAAGGAGAGGATCAGGAAGAAGAACTAATGAATGCTAGACTTAATACCTGGGTGATGAAATCATCTGTACTACAAACCACCAATTAAAAAAAAAAAAACCTTTGATCTGTCTAGCATGAGGTAGGAATCCAGTTTTTGTTTTTGTTTTCCCCAAGTAACTAACCAACAGAGCCAATATTTGCTGAATAATCCACCTTTTCCTCACTGATTTAAAATAATTCCACTTCGTCATGTGCTTTATCTCCAGATGTTATGAAGAACACTCAATATTTCCTATTTTATCCCACTGATCTAGTTTTTCTCAGTGTCAGAACCACATTGCTTAATTATTGTAGTTTCATAAATGCTTTAAAATTAGGTAGAGCTGGTCCTGATTCATTACGTCTTCTTTTTGAAAGATATTTTGAGGCTATGTTTTAGCTATTTATTTCCCAGATTAATTTTAATTCTGATCCATTAAATATCTGACTATGGTTCCAATGGTGAAGGTAGTCACATTAGAAAGGGAAGAGGAAGGTGATGGGCAGTTAGGGGTGAATGGAGGTATACATCCATTTAAGAAAACTTTTGGATTTTCTATTTGAGTATGCATTATGTTCCCTGAAATAAATTTAGCTGTACCTCTTCCTGTTACTAACTCTCCACTTCTGTGTCTCACTGACATTTGTTTAATAAACACAAGTTGAGTTAATGAATGAGTCCTGGGTAGAGATCTTGGTAAAAAATAAAGATTACTAAGTGTTAAAGAAAGGTGTGAATACCAAGTGAGCACCCCACTGAGGATTTCTCCCTGTTATAGAAATCAAAGGGGGCTGAAAGAAATGGAGAGATGTCCCACCAGCTGTCAGAAGCATTTTACGCCAAGGACAAATATTCACATTTGTCTTGTCCCAGGGATGTCTCGAAACCATTTCCAGGTAATAGCAAGGATACCCTCTATAGTGGAAGCTGGTGTACCTGGCACACTTCCAACTGAAAATCCCTTTCCAATGGAACTTCTGCAGAGTACCAGGATCATTTATATTCATAATGAAAGTCCCTAGGGCCTGGAAGATTCTGAGTCACCCAAGAAAGGAAAGATTAAATCATGTTCAACTAAGCCTTCGTGTTAAGTATATTTAATTGTATTCTAGGTCTTCAAAGACTGATTATCTTTAATTAAACAGCCTGGTGACTATAGACTTCTTATTTATTTGATATGATATAGTGAGGAACTATTCACTGGAATGTTTAATAAGTGGAAACACCCTGTGGCTGACCATACGCAATGACAGAGAGGGGTGTGTGTGTGTGTGTGTGTGTGTGTGTGTGTGTGTGTGTGTACGGGCACAGAAGAGATTAGGCCAAGGTTTTGAGAGCTGACTAAATGCTGCTGTTAACATAGTGTAGATGTTAATGGCACATAAAAGCATAAATCTGCCATTTGCAGCCATGCATGTGCACGCTGATACAAAGAACTAATAGGCCTTTCACAATCCATCGAAAATACAAAGATTACTAAATTGGCTTTTAAAAACATTAGAATCCCATTAGGCCAAATTCAGGAGCTGATTACAGAGTAAAATAAACCACAGGAGGACTCTAAATTCTCGTTTGTCATTGCTGTTAAAAGGTACTGCATTTTCCCCAGGCCAGGAGCCCTTGGGGAAGGGAGCACGCAGCACTTGCTGGGGAAGCGAGACCTATCCAGCCAAGGAGAAAGATGATAAGGATGCTTCTGGGGAGAGGCTTTCTCCTAGCCTAGTTCTGGGAGTTGCATCAAAAACTACATGAAAGTAGCCCAGATATAACTCAATGTTTCTCGACTTTTTATTATCGCCCCTTCCACCCCAAGAAGCCTTTTTGGACATTTTCTTCCCTACCCCTCCACTGCCACCCCACTGTATTAGCCAGGTCTCTTTTTCTCCTCCTCCTTCTTCTTCTTCTTCCTCTTCCTCTTTTTCCTCTTCTTCTTCTTCTTCTTTGAGATAGGGTCTTGCTCTGTCACCCAGGCTTGAGTGCCGTGGCGTAATCACAGCTCACTGCAGCCTCAACTTCCTGGGCTCAAGTGAGCCTCCCACCTCAGCCTCCTGAGTAGCTGGGACTGCAGGTGTGAACCACCACACCTGGCTAATGTTTGATTTTTTGTATAGACGAGGTCTCATCATGTTGTCCAGGCTGTTCTCAAACTCCTGGATCCTCCTACCTTGGCCTCCCAAAATGCTGGGATTACAGGTGTTAGCCACCTTGCCTGGCCTTATCCATGCCTTTTATTGTCTGTATTCTGATGCTTTGATATCTGGGGCTTTGCTGACCCTGGAAGGCAGTACCCAGGGTTGGCCCCACTGAAGGTTAGCCAATTCCTAGGGACAGTAAACAATCTGCCAGCAAGCATACTCTTCAAATGCAAACCAATCCATCCAAAGCCCACACCCCAGCCACCACATCTATGGGCCTGTCATACTCTAGGCCACTATCCAACTGCTCTAATCTCTCCAGGGCCAGGCATCAGGTAACTAGGGGCAGTCCCTATGCCTCAGAGCCTGCTGAAATTATTCTAATCAGCTAATCCTAAACCTGGATTCTCTGCCTCAGCCATTCCTTCCCTTGGAAATGATGATAAAGGCTCTTGCCCAGGGTTTCCTTCTGCCCCCTGACCAACCCTGGTGCTTCCCTATGTGACCCTATAAGGCCTGGCATGTCCCCTCCTCTTGGGAACTGTAAGTAACAAACTCTCTTTTCAATAGTAATTGTCTCCTGATCCACTGGCCTCACTGCACTTCAAATTTTCTATCAAGACACTATAATTTAAAACAGCGGTCCCCAACCTTTTTAGAACCAGGGACCGGTTTTGTGGAAGACAGTTTTTCTACTGACTGGTGGGTTGTGGGGCCAGGGCTGGTTTTGGGATAAAACTGTTCCACCTCAAATCATCAGGCATTAGATTCTCATAAGGATCATGCAAGCTAGATCCCTTGCGTGCACACTTCACAGTAGGTTTGTGCTTCTATGAGAATCTAATGCTGCCGCTGATCAGACAGGAGGCGGAGCCCAGGTGGTAACGCTCACCTTCTCCTATGTGGCTCAGTTCCTAACAGGCCACAGAACTGTACCAGTCCGTGGGCTGGGGTCTGGGGACCCCTGATTTAAAACATTCCACTTCATGACATTTTAATATTATAAATACACTGTATATATGTTTATGCACTGTGGCCCTTTTGAGGGTCACAAATCATTCTAACACTCACATTTTGTGGGGGTCTTAAGAACCAACTCTCACACTGGTGGTGCTATATTGCCTCACATCCCATTAAGGATGCATGAGAATAACGCGGGGAGTTTTAAAAAGTACCAATGCTGCAGGGCATGGTGGCTCACACCTTTAATCCTAGCACTTTGGGAGGCTGAGGTAGGCAGATCACTTTAGGTCAGGAGTTTGAGACCAGCCTGGCTAGCATGATGAAAACCCATCTCTACTAAAAAAATATACAAAAATTAGCCAGGCATGGTGGCACGCACCTGTAATCCCAGCTGTTCCAGAGTCTGAGGCACAAGAATCACTTGAATCACTTTGCCAGGAGGCGAAGGTTGCAGTAAGCTGAGATCGTGCCACTGCACTCCAGCCTGGGTGACAGAGCAAGACTCCATCTCCAAAAAAAGGAAGAAAGAAAGAAAGAAAGAAAGAAAGTACCAATGCCCAGTCCCACCGCAGACCAATTAAATGAGAATCTCTGGGGACATCACCTAGGCAGTGGCATTTTTTCAATGATCTCCACGGTAATTCCAGTGTACATCCAGGTTGAGCAGCTCTGAGTTGACTCAAATCACAGTTTCTGCCCCATCGCTGCCCCTCAGCAAGCCTGGCCCCAACCCACCACATTCGCATTACAGACCAGAAAAACCACAAGATAAAAACCAAATGATTCAGGGCTCCGTGGTGTTTCCCCACTTAAGGATGCTCCATCTCATTTGAGCCCAGACATGTGCCTGGACATTTTTTTTCCCCCCAGAACAGGCAAACTCACACTTGAACAGGTTGTCTTCCTTTTTTTTTTCATTTTTGAGATGGAGTCTCACTCTGTCACCCAGGCTGGAGTGCAGTGGTGTGATCTCAGCTCACTGCAATCTCCACCTCCCAGGTTCAAGTGATTCTCCCACTTCAGCCTCCCAAGTAGCTGGGACTACAGGCGCACATCACCACACTGGGCTAATTTTTCTATTTTTTTGTAGAGATGGAGTTTCACTATGTTAGCCAGGCAGGTTTTGAACTCCTGCCTCAAGCAATCCACTCGCCTTGGCCTCCCAAAGTGCTGGGATTACAAACGTGAGTCACTGCGCCCAGCCATCCTCCCTTGTGTTTTTTTTTTTTTTGGTTTTGTTTTTTGTTTTTTCTTTTTTTACTGGGAGCATCTCTACCTGTTCTTCAAGGTACAACTTGAATGTCACTTCCTCCGACAAGCTGCCACAAATGGCTGGGATCCCTACCTCTTCTCCCATAGCAGGTTGTCTTACGGAATGTCCACATCCATCCAGGGTTGCAGCAAGATAATAATAATACTGATGAAAAACCAGAGTTAAGAGCTTATATGGCATTTACTATGAGCCAAGTGCTATTCAATGTTAATGCTTTACATGCACTGAGTATTCTAATCCTTACAACATCCCTCTGCAGTTGCTGTTATTATTATTATTATTATTAGTATCATTTTACAGATGATGAAACTGAGGCACAGAGAGGTTAGGTTACTCTCCTGAGGTCACTGGCAATAGGTAGAGCTGGGACTAGAACCTAGTCTGGCTTCAGAATTGTGCTGCAGAGAAAGGCGGGGACTAAGGCAGGAAAGGGCTCATAAGACGTGTTAAAAAGTCTAGATTTTATTCTAAGATTAATGAAGAGCCACTTAAAGGCTCTAACAGAGGCAAGAGAAATAATCTGGGCAGAGACTGAACAAGGCTGGGCTGGAGTCCTCTGTGTGGCAAAAGACGGTAGCTGGGCCGGGTGGGAGCACAGCTTCTAGGAGTGGGGTCTGCTTGTTGTCTGCAGTAGAATCATTATTGGGTGCTTGTTTTTAAAAAAAGGTGGATTCTCATGTGCAGCCATGAGATGGAGGACCCCTGGTTTATACAGCTGTGGCCTGAGCAGGGCAGGGAGGCAACTCTGGTATAAGGCAGGGGTGCAGAGTGGGGGGTAACTGGCTCAGAGCCGTTAGTGACTTGTCCAAGGTCACACTGCTGATACATGTGTCAGCTAGGGCTTGAACAGACTTTGTAACCCAAGTGAGGCACAGAGTTAATAATGAGCAGCAGTCAGGCTAATGGAGAGGCTGCTCAGGAGAGAACCAAAGGACAGCAGCCTATCTTGGTTGCCTGGAAGCACCCTGGAGACTAGATGGTTGAAAGCGGATGAGGGCAACCTGGGGGTGTGCATGGGGAAGCACAATCCAGACAACGAAGAGGTCATGAGGGGCCAGGGAGAGGGCAGCAGGGTATCTGCCACCCCAGTCCTGGGGAGTGGGAGCAGGCTCCTCCCTCACCGGTGGTCACTCTCAGCAGAGGAGCCAGGCCTCAGCAGCAGCAGGATCCACAACAAATAAATAGCCCTTGTCCTACCAAGGTGATATGCTTTGGCTCCGTGTCCCCAACAAATCTCATCTCAAATTGTAATCGCCGCATGTCAGGGGAGGGACCTGGTGGGAAGTGATTTCCCTCATGGCTGTTTCCCCCATGCTGTTCTCATGATAGTGAGTGGGCTCTCATGAAATCCGATGGTTTCAAAGTGTTTGGCAGCCTGGCACAGTGGTCCATGTCTGTAATCCTAGCACTTTGGGAGGACAAGGCAGGTAGATCACTTGAGGACAAGAGTTCGAGACCAGCCTGCCAACATAGCGAAATGCTGTCTCTATTAAAAATATAAAAATTAGCTCAGCATGGTGGTGCGTGCCTGTAGTCCCAGCTACTTGGGAGGCTGAGGCAGGAGAATCGCTTGAACCTGGGAGATGGAGGTTGCAGTGAGCAAGATCATGCCACTGCACTCCAGCCTGGGCGACAGAGTAGGATTCTATCTCAAAAAAAAAGAAAAAAAGAAGAAAAAGAAGAAGTGTATGGCTATCCCCCTGCCCGCTCTTGCTGCCATGTGAAGGCCTTCACCTTCCAGCCAGGGCCTGGGTGCTTGTGTAAGGCACAATGAGAAGCTGCCAGGAACGAGGTGGACCTCACCATACCCCAAGAGGCTATACCAGCTGTAGATACAGGTTTCCCTGAAGTTCAGGGGGTATTCATAGAGGGCAGGCCCTGAGAGGTGGTTGTAGGGTTTGGCTGTGACTTGGAGGTGGGCATGGAAGCGGCAGCTAGTCCTAGCCTCTCTTATGCCCCTCTGGCCCCTGTCAGAGATGGAGTCTGAGGATGGCTACACTGGTTCTAATCATACCCAATCCAGGGCCTATCAACAGCACACAGTGGCAGCTAGGAGCCCCCTCTGCAGGCCTCCCTCCAGCTGGGACTGGCCTGCCGGGCCATCCCCCCCTGGAGTATGGGGGACAATCTGGCTCGAGCCCTACTGCTGCCTGCCTCAAGTCTGTTCTGCCTGCAGAGCACACAAACGCGGGAACACCAGAGCGTGGCTGAGCCCATGCAGGTAGGCCTGGCTTCCCCCAACAGGCTGGACACTGGCTAAGTGGCCTGGCAGGAGGCAATGCCTAAGGCCAAATGTAACGACTCCAACTGCATGTCATGTCTTCTTTCTACTCCCCGTTCCCCACGACCAAGGGAGAGGGCATGGCGTTCCTGAGGATACTGTGGGGGCGGATGAGCCTCAGTCTGCAAGCACCGGAGAGGACTCCTTGAGCGCTGGGCGTCCTGGCCACCCCCTACCTTCCCCTGGTTCCTGAGAAGCAACAGCCACTTCTCCCTATCCCTGCATTTCCCTGGTTCTGTTAGCGACAGCTCCCCTGCGTCCCCTGCAGTCCCGTGGTAGGAAATAGAGCTTAAAAGCCTGTTTTGCAGGCTCCAGGGGAACTGCAATGCCATCTTGCTGTGCTTTGATTAAGAATGATCCTCGGGGCCCTGTGGTAAGAGGATGAGCTCCCCTAACAGTGTGGAAACAGGGGAGGGAGAACAGGTGGCTGCAGGGCAGAGCCCTCAGCAGGAAAGGGAGGCGTCGCCTGGGGAAACTGCTGAAGCCCAAGGGAGGTGGTGAGGGCTATAGAAGGTCTATTGGGAATAATCTGGTATTCCAGAGCAGTGGAGGAGATGCCCAGGCTCCGAAAGTTCCCTGAAGAAGAACATTAAAGAGAGCCAGAGGCAGGATTGCTCGGCTTTTATAGAAACTCCAGTGACCTTTTGGCTCCCGGCACCTGTGAGGCTGAGTCTTATCGGTGGGCCACTTGGCTCCCTGGCCATACCTGGTCCAGGCTGGGAGAGGCCTTCTACCCCGGGCCATATGCAAAACAGCCCTGGTCTTTGGTCAGCTCATGAAGGGAGTCCCTTTGATTCCTGACCAGCTCCTACCTCCTTGTTCCTGCCTTCCCAGATCCCTGACCAGCAGACTCAGCCCAGGATCATCTGGGAAGGTCCCAGCTCTTCTGTCGGAGCCCATTTTACCATGGGAGGGGTGAGGGTCTCGGCAGGCTCATTTCATAGGCCCAAATCCCAGCTTGCCAACTGCTAACCTCGGAGCACCACAGTGCTTCTCAGATCTCCCTGACTTCAAACCGACTCAGGATCCAATGCTCATGTGATTTCTTCACTCTCCATGAACCTGGAGAGCTGAACAAAGCTGGGCTCTTACCCATGTTCTTTTCTCACTTGCCATCTCTGAGCTCAATTCCTATTTTGATAAAGTGAGGATCCTAATACCTCCCCGTGTAGTGCTGTTAGGTCTAAGACGGTAATATGCTGCATTAGCTTCCAAGCACTGTCATAACAAAGTTCCACACTTACTGGCTTAAACAAGAGACATTTCTTGTCTCCTAGTTCTGGAAGCCAGACACCACACTCAAGGTGCTGCAGAGTTGGCTCCTCCTAGGGACTGTGAGAAGGAATCTGCTCCAGGCTTCTCTGCCAGTTCCTAGGGGTCTGCTGGCAATGCTTGGCATTCCCTGGTTGTATTGTAGAAGGATCCTCCCCATCTCCGCTTTCATGTTCATGGTATTCTTGAGTGTGTTTCGGTGTCCAGATTTTACCTTTTCCATGAGGACATCAGTCCGGTTGGATTAGGGGCCCACACTATCCGAGATGACCTCTTCTTCACTAGTTGTATCCACTATGAACCTAGCTCCAAACAAGGTCACTTTCTTGGGTAATGGGGGTTAGGACCTCACCATATGAATTTTGGCAGGTACACAATTCAAACAATAGCACCTACATAAAGATACCAAGTACAAAATGAATCCTCCATAAATGCCAGGCCCCTTTCTTTCCCATGAAAGAGGAGTTGGCCTCAGAGGCTGAGAGAAGGTTCTAGCACATGGGGCTGCTTTGTGGACGGATGCAAGCTCTGCTTGCTGGGAAAACATTGCCTGCAAGTGCTATCAGAGGGTCTGTCTTCATGCTTGGGCCTGACTTTCGCAGAAGGGATGTCCTGCACCTCCACATTGCACATCAAAGCGGTCCTCTGCTGCTCCTCTGGCCCATGACAGTGAAAGGACAAGGGCAGAGCTTGCTTGGCAGAAAGAAGCTTACCTACCCTTGGCTTTTCTTGCCCATGCTTCCCTGCAAGGACCCTGAGTGGGGAGGCCCCCCAAGTGCTCCCTCGGTCCCCAGGTGATACCTTTGGGCTTTCATTTGGTCTTCTGCCCTCTATTTTCTATCAAGGAAGAGACTTTTTTTTCTCTCTCTCTCTCTCTGTGGCTTGGCCCTGGGGAAGCTTCGTTCTGCTCTTCTGCACCGGAGGTTAATGCGCTTCCTGTTTTCCTAGTGTCATTCTGGTCCTAACAGCAGCACCAATACCTACTAAACACTGAGGCTGGTGGCACTGCTAATACAAAGTTCTTCCCTGCCCTCAGCTCATCCGGCACCAGCAGCTGCAGGGCAAGTCAGTTTATCTCTGGGAAGGTGAGTGGCTGCCCAAGGGCACAAAGCTCAAACAGGCAGAGAAGTCAGCACTAGGTTTTTCCCTGCGGCTGTCCCCAAAACATGTCGGCTTTTACTGAGACACTGTTTTCTTTGGTTGGGTTAAACGTGGTTGATTTGGCCTCCTCTGGAAGGACAGGGCAGACCTCCCACAGCGGCTGTTAACTCATTCTGCAGGGGAGACAGAAGTGTCTATGAAGGAGGCTGCAGAGATGACAATGAGGTGAAGGGGACACAGAAGCAGAAGTGGGAGGGACTGGGGGTGTGGCCAAAGTGACTTTAGGATTGTGGGAAAAGGTGCCTTTGCCACTGGCATTATGAGAAGCCCATGAGTATGACAGGAAAGGTGCTAGCTTTGGAGCCCAGAAATGCCAAGTGCACATTCTGCCATCTTCTCTGCCTTCCCGAGGGGCCTTGGGCAAGAACGCAGGTCTCTCTGATCCATCTGCAAGATGGAGAGAGGAACACTGCCTAGCACAGAGGAGTGTGGCAAACCCCTGGTGAATAGCATCACTCCCAATATTTCAGATGTGAAAATGGTGCATGGTCAAGACATGATCATTATTAGGGGGTTCCAGTCAGTGGAGGTGAACACAAAGCCTGACAGGCTTGGGGCCAGGTGGGCGGGGATTCCTTCCACTCTCATCTAAGTTCTCATTCGAGGCCAACGGACTTCAGAAACATCATTCTATAAAGTCTCCTCAGAGGAAACGAAGCAGCGTGAGGATGCAGTTTCTTCACGTCCCTCTCCCATGACTTCCCCCTGCACTCTTCAGCCAATCAACATGATCTCCACACTTCGGCCAACTCCAAAACCCTTAAAAGCCTCAGCCCTCTCCTCGGGGAGATGGACTAGAGGTTTCCTCTCCTCTCCTCGCTCAGCAGCCCTATGACTAAACCTCTTTCTCTATGGAAAACAAAGTCCCAGAGAATCACTCCCTTTTATAGTCTTCTCCTCAAAGTTCCTGGATCCCAACAGGCTGACCCTGGGCTCAATCGGGTTGTTTTTTGAGACAGAGTCTCACTCTGTTGCCCAGGCTGGAGTGCAGTGGTGTGATCTGGGCTCACTGCAACCTCTGCCTACCAAGTTCAAGCAAATTTTGTGCCTCAACCTCCTGAGTAGCTGGGACTATAGGCACATGCCAAAACGTCCAGTTAATGTTTGTATTTTTAGTAGAGACAGGGTTTCACCATGTTGGCCAGGCTGGTCTCAAATTCCTGGCCTCCAGTGATCTGCCTGTCTCAGACCCCCAAAGTGCTTGGATTACAGGCATGAGCCATCCAGTTCTTGAATGAAAATGGCTCATGGTTGTTCACCCCTCCTTCCTTCACACTGGACTGCTTTCTGCCAGGGCTAGCTCTGCATTTCCTTCCCTTGCAGCCCCAGTTTTTAGCACAAGACCTGGAATGAAGGGAAGGGCTGGCTATGTCTGTTGAATAAATAAATGAACGACTTCCCAGTGGAAGAATGAATGTATTTAAAAGGAAATGACACACTTATGGCACCATGTTCCCTCTTATCTACTGATGGTGTGAGCAGGCCTGGGGAACAGGGTATGAAGGCTGGGGGTTTGGGGGCTGCCATCACATCAACAGGACAACTGAGGTGCCAGGGCTCAGGGCGAAGGAGCCATTCACTTGGCTGATGGAAGAACAAATGAAGAGATGAATGAATGGATCTTGGAGAGCTGGTCTCTTTATCCTTGGTCTTGGAGACAGGCTGATTCCTCAGCCACAGAGGCCCACCTACTCGGATACATGGTCATTATTATGCACACCATCACTCCTGGGAAGGCGTGGCCCCTGCATGGCTTTGGAGTCTGGCAGATGTGAGTTCCAGTCCAGCTCTGCCCCTCATAAGCTGTGTGGTCCTGGCTAACAATTCAACCTCTCCGAGCCTCTTTTCTCATCTACAGAAGGGGCTCTCAATGGCTTAGGATGGTTGTGAAGACTGAATTAAGTGAGGCAATCATTTAGAAGCTCCGAGCCAGGCCTGGAAGCACTGCATGTGGCTAACACATCCAGCACCCTTTCTCCTGTGATCCTCTGTTGTAGATGGGGAAGCAAATTGCTCTGTCCCACTATGACTTGGTTTCTCCTTCTGTGAAGCAAGACCAACACTACCTGCCTGGCCTGTCACAGGACTGCGGTAATGAGATGAAGAAAATAAAAATGCTTTATACATTTAAATGCACCAGGAGACAGGGTTGTTTTTATTTTGCAGTTAACTCCTATAAACATTTGTTCCAATCGGATTCCTAGGGGCATTAGAGACAGCTTCCTGGGTTGGCTCTCACCTGGTAAACATCCACATCCCTCTCTCCCCACCACTATCATTTCTGATCCTACAGCCTAAGAAGTCCAGAGGCAGTACTATGCCACCACCTGTTTCAACTCCCCCAGTCCAGGTGCAATAATATTCGTATTAAAGTGCATAGAAGATGCCCTCTCCAATCCCTTGCAGGGGCTATTTCCAGTCACAATGATGGCAGTCAAGCTGTTGACCAGGACCGGATTGTTACCATCCGCTCCTTGCCCATGATATGTGCCCTACGGACTGTAGGGACCAGGACTATGTGCAAGTACAAACCCACAGTCTCCTCAAGCAGCCTCGCCTTCAGGAACCCGGGCAGTGGAGCGGAACTAAAGCATAGCCAGCGCACATTCCTTTGAACTGGGGGTTGCTCTCTTAGTCATGTCAAGGCACCTGGAACAGGATATAATTAGTCTGTGGACAGAGATCCACCTATGAGTGGAGCTCACTTTTGTAATGGGCCTATTATTCCCTAATTGTTGCATAAAAATATATATTTTTTCTAACTATATTTTAAATCCCTCAGGGCACCTCCCTATGTAAAGGAGTCTTGTAACACATCTTTACATTTTTTTTGGTTGTTTGTTTGTTGGGCCATGCACGGTGGCTCATGCCTGTAATCCCAACCACTTTGGGAGGCTGAGGATTGCTTGAGCCCAGGAGTTCGAGGCTGCAGTCAGCCATAATGGTACCACTGCACTTCAGCCTGGGTGACAGAGCAAGACCCCGTCTCCAAAAAGATAAAAAAGACAATGTTTAAAGGTTCATTTAGTAGAAATGTCACGTTTTTATCAAACTATTTCATTCACTGGGGACATTTAGGTTGCTTTCCACTTTGGGGCTATTATAAAAACACCTGAGGTTCAGGGATATCAACACATACATGGCTTCTGTGAATTCTGTTTTATTCTGATACCAGATCCTTGAAAATTGAAGCACGGGATCAGAGTAAGAATCGTTTTTTTGTTTGTTTGCTTTTTGTTTGTTTTTGTGAGATGGAGTTTTGCTCTTGTCACCCAGGCTGGAGAGCAATGGTGCGATCCTGGCTCACTGTAACCTCCGCCTCCCAGGTTCGAGTGATTGTCCTGCCTCGGTCTCCCAAGTATCTGGGATTACAGGCATGCACCACCATGCCCGGCTGGCTTTGTATTTTTAGTAGAGATGGGGTTTCACAATGTTGGTCAGGCTGGTTTCAAACTCCTGACCTCAAGTGATCCACCTGCCTTGGCCTCCCAAAGTCTTGAGATTACAGGTGTGAGCCACCATGCCCAGCCAAGATTCATTTTTTAAATGGCCTTTGACACATATTGCTATATTCGTTTTCTAAAGGTTGTGTCCACAGTAACATACATAAGTGCCAATCTCACCACACCTTCGTCAGCACTATTATCAATATGAATGTTTTTGTTTTACAGGACTGCCAGAATCTTAAGCCAAATAACATGTGAAGAAAATTATTAATATTAAAAAGAGAGCTTGAGATGCCTTTGCACTTCTTTTTAGTCATCTTCGTGACTTCTTTCTTTCTTACTCATAATTAAATTTCAATCAATTGCCAACGCTGATGGTTGCTTCTTTCCTAAGTTCTCTTGTATATTTCTTCAATTCCTGTAAATTCATCCTAATTCAGGCCTTCAACATCTGCACACACTGTTCTAAATAGCGTTCCAACAGTCTTTTTTGAGCTTTTCTCTCCTCTTGGTTATCCTGCCCAATTCCTCTCTTAAGAACAAAGTTTTAGATGGTGGCGATGGTTGCACAACAATATTATGCACCAAATGCCACTAAACTGTACTTAAAAATTGTTAAAATGGTAAATTTTATAATATATAATATTTATTTTATATATATATATAATTGCAGTTAAAACAAAGTTTTGATTGCTTCCTTGCTCAGAAATTTTCAATGGCTCCCTGGGCCTATTAGACAAAAGTTCAAAGTGTTTAGCGATGGCTTATGAGGTTCTACGCAACATAACACAACAATATAATCATAACTTATAATGAGCCAAGTATTGGGTTAAGCACTTTATAAGCATTTCTTGGTCACTCCTCACACCTTTCCAATGAGGTAGATATTATTCTTCTGCCATTCAGATGAAGAAATCTGGGCACACATTTTTTTTTTCTTTTGAAAGTAACTTTAGGCCGGGCGCGGTGGCTCAAGCCTGTAATCCCAGCACTTTGGGAGGCCGAGACGGGCGGATCACGAGGTCAGGAGATCGAGACCATCCTGGCTAACATGGTGAAACCCCGTCTCTACTAACAAATACAAAAAACTAGCCGGGCGCGGTGGCGGGCGCTTGTAGTCCCAGCTACTCGGGAAGGCTGAGGCAGGAGAATGGCGTAAACCCGGGAGGCGGAGCTTGCAGTGAGCTGAGATCCGGCCACTGCACTCCAGCCTGGGCTACAGAGCGAGACTCCGTCTCAAAAAAAAAAAAAAAAAAAAAAAAAAAAAAC